>NW_015113848.1:55171-65577 GCF_001443285.1 Poecilia latipinna | reverse complement strand
GGGAGGGAGGAAGGGGGGGGGGGGGGGGGGGGGGGGGGGGGGGGGGGGGGGGTGTGTGTGTGTGTACGTGGAGTAATTTCATTCAGAAAAATGCGGCATCCCTGTCGCCCCTCCCACTGCGGCTCCATGTAGATCTCATTTATGGTAAACGATGACTATCAACAGACGTACCCCTCCCTCCCCCACCTCTCTCTCTTTACTCAAACACAGACATTCATCAATGTGACCCAGAGAGGATGAGATGGGGCTTGCTTTGTTTCGGGCAGTAGAAGTCCTCTGGTGTTTTGGGGGAGTCGCGGCGCCGGAGCTGTCCGTGGTGCTGAAACGCAGCAGCAGCACCGGGGGGGGGGGATGACTCATGGGGAGACGTCCTGCAGAGCGAATCTGCGTATAGCGAAACGAAGCCCTGTAGGGGCCGTACATGAAAGACATACAGTTACATCAACAGATAAAGAACCGTGAGCGTTAACGCCCACAAATTTGTGTAATTTATTATGCGTGATTTTGAAGATTTGCTCTATCTTTTCTTTTTTTTTCTTTTTTTTACCTATTAGCCTGCTATAACTATCACTATTGTCTTTTCTTGTAGTTATGTTATAAACAAGTGAGAGTAATTTTGATACGCAGGAGAGGAGGGGTTTGTTTTGCGTCATCGTTTTTAATTGTAATTTAAATGAGATATCAACAAAAGCAATGGCTTCAATAAAAGCAACTGAATATGATTCAGGGATATTAGCACTTTTTTCTCTCCTCCTCCCCCACTCCTCACCCTCATTTGTAATGTAAAGGACTTTACATAACGAAACAAAGCTTTCGTTACAAAACATGCAAGGAAAATAGGTTGTACTGGTAGAGATAGTTTATTTCCACACCCCCAGACATCACAGAAACACAGACTTTTAGGTGACGTAACGAAATACGAGAAAACAGGCAATTTTAAAAATGATCTGTGACTTTATTATTGGTTTTATCCAGCTGTTTATGTTTTAAAAATGTGAAGATAAACCACCAGGAAGCAACCATCAGATTGTTTCCTATATTCTTCTTCTTCTTTAAAAAAATAAAATAAAATAAATCAAATTACAATGAAAAAGGGAGAGTTCTTCCTTTTTCTATATTCCGAGCATTTATTATAGCTAACCCGTTTTGCAATACAGATTACATTTCCTGTTAACTAGGGGTAATTTATCACATTTAGTTTGCTGCTTTCTGATGTTTCTGATGCATTTTCTCGTCAGCTGACAGAGAAAATCCATCCCCACAGGGGGGTGAACGAAAACGTGGCTTTCCCCTGTCTGACTATAAGCGTGGGTGATGCAGGAGGTGTCTGTGAGTGGACGCGGAGCAGCGAGCTAACTGGAGGGAATCTCGTTCTGACCGAGCCTTATATGGTCGGGCTTCCTGCACATAAATGCCACCTACGCCACAGAGAGACGCTCTGGAGTAGCTACAACGCTTGTAACTTTAAAAAAAAAAAAATGTCGTGAGTTTCTCCACATTTCTGCAACATCACAGCTGCTTTTTTTTTTTTTTTTTTTTTTCCAAGATCATCTGTCGTGCATGAATAATTTCCTCATAGTAGATGTCAGGGACATCGTCAATATTTTTTGCAAACTGTCTGATTCTGATACTCAAGTCTTTAAGTGAGACGCATATCCTCGACATATAGATGTTTTTGTTGTGCTACGAGCAATTTTTGATTATTTGTAAGTGGCGTAAGTATCTATTTTGAGGAGGAGTCGGAGGGAAAAAAAACAATGCTTGTAAGGACTGTCTCCTCTTTCTCTCTACTGACATGTCAGATTGTTTCCACCCAGACAAGTTGGGAGTCAATGCCACGTTGTATCATGTAAGCAACATGACTGTGAGAGAAAGAGGTGGTGATTGTGGGGTTAATTGTATTAACATGCAAAGCGTGTCGTGACTGGACTGAATGCGTCTGGTCGGTCGCTGTGACTCAGTGTATCTCAATGAGACAGCTGCAAGGAGTATCTATCTATCTATCTATCTATCTATCTATCTATCTATCTATCTATCTATCTATCTATCTATCTATCTATCTATCTATCTATCTATCTATCTATCCATCCATCCATCCATCCATCCATCCATCCATCCATCCATCCATCCATCCATCCATCCATCCATCCGCAGGTTTTGTTTTATTTTGAATATTTTGTATTTCTTCTTTGTTAAAATGTATTCTCACTTTTCAGTAATAGGGTTGATATCACCGTATCTCACCACATTAACCTTTAAGCAGAAATTGGTGCTTAGACGCTCAAAGAAGATTTCAGAAAACTGCAGTCTTGAAACGGGTCGTGAAAGGAAAACTGGAAACCAACCAATGTATGGAACCTAATCGATCCTGATTTGGTTGGACGAAGTCAGTCAAGCTGCACTCTTTTTGTGAAGACACGAGGAAATGCACATGTGTCTGCTCATGCGAGGACCTGCTGTGGTAAACAGGTGTCAGTCTGTTCAAACCGGTGTTTGTTTCAGGAGGGTTGAGGTGGGCCACCTGGTTGCCAGGGGAACCAAGTTTGGTCTTGCTCATGTTACCAGGTTCTCCTGGTCTCTTTCTCAGTGCGTCCTCGCTGGGGACCATATCTCTTTTGGAGACTTTGGATTCTCTTTTAAGGACCGGCTGAAGATAGTTCACTTTTTTGCTGAGAACTTGCTGAAGTTTGAGACATTGGCGTTCATCACAATGGAACATTTAGTACCAAGGCTACTTTTTCTGTCTGTGCTGCTTCTAGCAGCGGTTCCCTTTGCACACTCACAGTCAGGTAGGAATCGTTTGATGGTTTGTGTTTATTTTTTTTACTGTAAGAACAACTTTTGTCCTGCACATTTTACACCAGCCTTGTTGGTTTAGACTTTCTGAACCACCTTTATTTACCTATATGCATCCTTTATGTTTTTACTGACTGTCCTACACTTTTGTAAATGTTTCTCACAAACTCAGTGAGATAAATTTGCAGGCCCCCCAACCCCCTTTTGTATTTCATACCTTAATCATTGAAAATGTTAAAATTCCTGAATCGTATAATGATTTTGACTGATGGCACAGTTTTATTCTCCAGATTGTTCCCAGGCTGAGTCATGTGATCTGTGTGTTGGAGACTCCATGCTTAACCTGACAGGCTGCGTCTGGAGGCTTTGTCCAACTGGTAAGTATACACACACACACACACGCACACGCACATGCATATACACACACACATCTGACCTCTGATAGTAATTCAATCATCACAGCTGCTGTAACACAAGCTCTGGCCGTTTGAACCAGAAGGCTGAATTATTTAGCATCCCACGAACGCACGGTGACACACGTTGAAAAGCTGCTGCTGTTTTCTCTCAGGTAACGACACAGGCCTCTGTGTCACTGATCAGGGGGATTCTGCTGACAATGGCATGAACTGCAGCTGGACCAGAGTTTCTGAACTGTGCACAGGTACTTAATAAAAACACAAATCCATTAAGTATATTTACGATGCTTCTCTAACACTATCACACATTTTGTTACAGCTGTGGAGAGTGCTGCTGCCAGTGGAGACTCAGGTAAATTGAGTCATCTGTGTCTCAGCTGCCACTTCCTGCCCCTCTCCCTTCTGTCTTACGTCAAACACAATTCTTCTTTACACCCGGTCGTGTTGATGCGATGGCAACGGAAACACTGTGAACTTTGTTCTCGTACAGGTGGTGACAGCAGCTCCGACTCAGCCTCTGAGTTCTCCCAGGCCAAGTTTGACATGTCCAGCTTCATAGGTGGGATCGTACTGGTTCTGTGCCTGCAGGGTGGCGGCTTTCTCGCCATGCGCTTCCTCAAATCCAAAGAGCAGAGCAACTATGACCCCATGTGAGTATGAGCATGTAGGTGTAAGAGGCACCAGCTGAAGTGAGGCACCAGCACCCCCTGGTGGCAAGAATACTTTACAGTATGCACTGTGCCTTTGTAAAATCAAGCATGTCCCTGGACTTTGTTTTAACATTTTACAATGTAATGTGCACTTTTCTTAGAATTTCATGTGTTAGACCAACATGCAGCATGTTTGAGAAGTGGAAGGAAAAGGCAGAAAATGTCAGTCAATAAAATGCATCATAGAGATCAAGGGACACAATAGATATATTAGGGATAAAGGTGTGAAGAAATGTTTGGGAGGATTAGAATACCAGAAGTTTTGAACATCTCAGTGCTATGGCCTGTGCTATCCACAATCAAATAAAGGCAGGAATACAACAGCAAACATGACTGTGGCACGAATCCACCAGGCACAGTCAGCATCCGAAGCTCATAATCTGTCCATGGGAACATTTTTATTTTCACACCTTACAGCAGTGGCTCTCCTGGAAAAGTGGAAATAAATTGTTAAAAGAAAGCCATCATAAGTCATGTGTAAAATTTGCCATAATTAGAGAAGAGTAGACAGAAGATGTGCAGAGGAAAGGTGCTGTGGTCACAGGAAAATTGGACAACATGCAAAAGGTGGGATTTCTTAGATCAAAGCATATTTGGACATATTCATGCATCTCATTTCTTCCATTTCACAGTTTGGTCAATCCATGACATAAAATTCCAATAATTATACCTTGAAATTTGTGGTTGTAACCAGGCAGAATATGGAAAAGCTCAAGGCTTACAAACGCTTTTGCAAGGCACCGGATATCACTCTTCAGTCTCGCAGACCTTCAATGTGTAACGAGTCTGGTGACAAACTCTTATCAGTCTGCTTACAAATTGTTCTGTCTTTGCACAGAGAGCAGCCACAGTGAGGACAAGATGTTTGAAGGGCAGACAGGATGGAGGACAGCAGCAGCAGCAGCGGCGGCGGCAGCAGCAGAGCGTGACTCATCGAGTAATGACGACAAGATATTTTTGTGTTGTTGTTTTTTTTTTTTGAGCCCCTGTCATTTTTGGTTTGGTGCCCTTTATAAACCCCTGTGGGATGGCCGTGTTTAGATTTCGACTATATTTATGCTTGCATTTACAGTCCATCAGTGGCTTTGACACGTATGCTGTGAATTATGCAGCACAGCTGTGGAGAAGGGGTTACATAATTTTGTGCAGACAGTAGGTCAGAAAAAAAAAAAAAAGCTTCACAGATACTCTTGTTCATAAAAGAGACAGTTTCGTGTGCGACATTGCAATAAATATTTTCTTGCTTTACAGTGGAGCTTTAATGTTTGTGAACTGGTTTTTATTTATTTATTTGTTTGTTTCATTTATAATTTATCATCTTGGCACATTACGAGTTAGCACAACTGATTTCAGAAGACAGGACATTCCCAGGCCTTTGCAAACTCCTTTGAATCGAGAAACTAATTGGAAATAAAGTTAGGCTTTCAACAGTGACTTAAGGTTTGTCATTCTTGTTAAAACTTAACAATCATCAAATTCTTCATTTTATGTAGAATTGTGTTACGTTGTTAATTTTACTATTCTGGTTTTCGTAACGGTGACTCAGTCTTCCTGTTTCCAATGCAAAACAATAAAACACCAAACCCTGATACTACCACCGCCATGCTGAGATGCTGTTCTTTTTTATTTTTTTTAAAACAAACATCACTCTCAATCTGATCTTTTTCACCTCACATCCCTCTTACATTACCATTTAAACTCGCTTACTTCTATTTAATTCCTGTCAAGAAACCATCTTTGTACTGACTATCTATTTTTCAATGTATTTTTTTAAGAGTTGTGGGGGGAAAAAAACAGTAAAACTTCATACTTCCCATTGACCGTTCTTATCACTTGGTGATGTTCTCACATGCTAATGCCGGTTCTGGGGACAAATACATGACTCGTCTTTCTGTGTTTTCCTTCTTTTTGCTTCAATCGACTCAGAATAATCACCTCTCAGTCCTTTGTAAGGATGCAGACAGCAGGTAAATTTTATAGATCTGTAACTTCATGATGATATGATAAAGGGATGTCATCAGTGGTTTTGCCAGCCATAAATAACAATCACGGTGTCCCTGTGTAAGTCAGGGTGAGTAGGTAGCGTGGTGGAGGCCTGCAGGGGAGGAGCATTGAGGCCAGTGTGCCAAGGCTTTACAGGCTTGAATAAACCCACACAAAAAGGTTTTCCCAGCTGAGCAGACGATGGCTCCTTTCCAAGACTGTTGACAAAGAACAGGACTGAACACAAGCCTTTCTCACTCCGAATCTGCCCCTCCCCCCCCCTACACACAAACACTTTTCTACTGTGTGAAAGGGAAGTCCAACAAACACCAATAGTTAATGTACAACCGATCAGTCTTTCCTCCTTTCGTAAAAACATGAGGAATCACTCGTACGAGCAGGTGTGTACGTGTGTGCTAACTCACTATTTGCTTAATAGGTGTGGAAAACTGCAGGGAGACGAGTTAAATCCCACCTCCACCCTACCATTTGGCAAAACATCTGCGTGTGTGTGTGTTTGTGAATGCATGCATGTGCGCGCGTGTGTGTGTGTGTCATGTCACCTTGCCAAATATCCGGTTTCAGAATAACTTATTTAAAAGGAGTTCCTTAACATTTCAGCCAAAATTTCTAAACAAACATTATTATTATGATAATTTTCACAAGTTAAGTGGCACAGAGGGCAAAACTATCTGTGGCAAATAAACAAAACAAACAAACAAACAAAAAAAATTGAAACTAAATCTCCATCAGTTCCTGTTTACATACAAACTAGCATTAGCAATGTATCACAGCTGGCTACCACAGGAAAGTAGCAGTGATGGGGTTGTTTACGATCCATTTTGTAGTTTTTGACATCTAGAGAATGTTTAAGCAGATAACTATTGTGATGGCATAAATAAGTAGTTTTAATACTAGTGTTAGAAAAAAAAACTGCCTCAAAAAATCAGTGAAAAACCACTTATAGTAAATGTATCTCTATTCATGGGTTGAAACATTACACCATCCAAAGGTTTGTAAGGCTGTGAAAGCTGAAGCTGCTGTGTTACACTGTTGAACAGGAAGAACATTATGCAAAACTTTATTAAGCAGAAGATAATATCTGTAGTTGCATCCAGCTTCATCTTCCTGTTTTCTATTTGTGACCTGTGCTGTTGTTGATTAGACCGTAAACGTATTAGAAGCATATCGGAACAGGATCACAAGGGCAACATAAATAACAACCATACCCAAAATACACCTACTGGCAAAAACAATGTACACAAAGTCAAGTACAACTGAAAAATAGTCAGACTTGGAGTCTGACTATTCATCATGTTCACGATGAAACCCATCAAATTCCTTTAATTGGTGGCAAGTACTTTGATTATGCATAGAGATCACATGCCTACTAGTGTGTTTACTCCAAAGGGCACTCCAGGCATGTATTGCGGAAGACTCCTGTGGTATTTAGCACCTAGATGTTGGCAAATCCTGAATCATATTTGCTTCGGGATAGGAAACATTATCCCTTATGAAAGAGGCCATAATCCGCCAGGGAATGTTGTTTCCATGAAATCGTGTACATGGTCTGAAACAATGCTTTTGTGGGTCATATGTGTCACACCCAGATGGAGTAAGCGTGCCCATTTCTCCAGCCTCTAACACGTTAAAACATTTACCGGGAGTTGAGGAGCAGGCAACATTATGCAGAGTCTTACGCTCTTCATCTGTCAGTGGTCTATGTAATAATATTCTTTCACATAGGTTGGCCAATCCAAAAATGTCTTACTTGTGACTACATGTGAATAATTAAAAATATATTGGGATGAAAGATCTTCATTAACAGTATTCTCCACTATCATCGGTACTTTTGTAATGAGTTAACTGTCTCATTTCCTTCTTCATTTTTAATGACTAATTTTGGGCTTTGAGAAGCTTGATGTGCTGCTATACATCGTCTATAAGTACCTCTAAGTGGTCATATATCTAGTAAACATTTAATTGGGGAGTAGGTCAGGATGCTGTGAGTCAGATAAACTTTAAGCGTTTATCTTGCTGAGGTGAAGTAATTTTCATTAGTGCAAACAGAGTGTCTGCATTGTTTAGCATGTACCTGGATCTTTCAGGTACAGATTTTTATTTTTATTTTTGGAAGTTGGTATTTGAGGATTCTTGGTTGGAAATGCAACAAGAATATAACCTAAAGCTGCAGTTTCAGATTTAAAAAACTGGAGGTCCCCAAACAACTCTGAACTCAACGTAAGGACAGAGAGCATCCCAATGCATATTGAACACAGGGAAAGTTGGAGGCATTAGATTTTGTTAGCAGATTTAAATGTCTTTAGTACTGTAAACCCCGATTTGTAAACATGTTCCTTTGTTGTTCAAATTTATAAAGCACTCACTCACTCACTCACTCACTCACTCACACACACACTGTGTCCCTGCTTGTGTGCGTGGCCCTGTTTCGTGTTTGTTCTCACGCTGAGCTCCAAGCAGAGGGCTGCCCCTGTGCGGATTGATCCCGAGGGCGTGTTCACTGCGTTTGTTCAGCACACAAACAGACAGACGCAGAGCGCACTCTGGAAAACTTTTCCCTGCACTTCTCCCAAATGGAACAGGTGGAAGCTGTCAGATAAGGTAAAACATATTTTCACCGTATTTTATGCGTATGAATGTGCTTATTTATTTTTACTTTTATTTTTTAAAGAAGTTGGTGAGGAAAGAAATTAAATGTGAGAACGAGGCGACAGGTGTCTCCACTCACGTCGTTTTTATGAGGATGAAAATCCTGCTGGAGCTATCTTTTTTTTTTTTTTTTTTTTTTTTTTTTTTTATAATGAAACAGTAAAGATGACAATACGCTTAATAATGTATTTCTTATATACTGTTTAAAAAACATTTAAGCAATTTGAAGGGAGATACTAGACGAGAATAATCAAAAGAGCACAGGCTGTTGAGCATAATGGAAATAGTGGGTGTTGGCGGAAACTTTATTTTTGTTTCCTATTTGTTTCCCAGACAAACAGTTTGCGCTTGCGCAAATTAAACACAGGTAACACACCCACCAAAAACACCCACGCACATTTAAGATTAAGCGTTTTGGACAAGATAAGTTGCTAAACGTTTCAGCATAAGTTAACTCGAGGGCAAAACTACATGAGCTCTGCTGATGCAATGTCTTAATTTATGTTGTAAAGTGTTGCTGACCAGTAGATAAAATATACTGTAAAGTGTGATCGGGAGGGGATGAAAGCCATTGCAGGTTGGAGACACAGCATGTCCACTCGCCCACTGATGCCCATAAATCACATGAAGGGGAAACGACTTCAAAGACTTGTATTTTGATGTGGCATGAGGGTTTGAGTTGCAGGTTTTTTTCAGTAAATATGAAGTGGTATTTCACTCAGTTTCAATATTGTTGTTGAATGCTATTCATGGTCTTTTGCATAAATGAGGATAATCCAGCTTTTGTGAGCTGCCACAGAGAGAAACCTGGGTTAGTATTGGCGACAATTTCCTCCCGGATCACTTTCCTTTACAAATGGCAGTCTGGTTTTTAACAGAGCATTGTTCGGTAGCACCAGGATGAAGATCCTTGTGTGTTTATTCAACTGCCAACTGTATGCAGCTCCTATTTCCAGTGAAAGAGATGCGCAGGGATTTTTGTCAGACTATATAAAACACATATATGTTTGTAAAAATATTGGTGTAGATCATTTTTGAGGTTTTTCATTTCACCCCGGATGTGCGATGGGAGCATAAGATGGTGATTAATCTGTACAACCGGTTGTTGTTCTCCTCCTATTAAAGGCTATTAAAGAGAACAACACACCACCATGATGTGGGACGACCCCTCTGTGTTAACCCAGAGTTTACAGAACGGTCATCTGAACTTGGGCATCTTTCGCTTGGACACAAATCTGTTTGATTTCTTGAACAAGCCCTATGAAGCCCAAACAGGACACGATGCCATTCCTAACAGGTAGCGCTTATTTGCTTAAAGATAACATCATCTCTTTCCCAGGATGGCTGGGCAGCGGGTTGACTCAACTCTCGACCTGAGCCACCTGACGGAGGAGGAGCAGTCCTCCATCCTGCAGGTCCTACAGCGAGACTTGGAGTTACGTCATCTCGATGAAGGTCGAGTAAGGTCAGTTGGAGGTGATTATTTTCCAAGGGGTCACATTTGGTGCATTAACTGAAAGCAAATCTGCAAGTTTATAAGGATTGTTCTCCAAAGGATTAATGGCTCTGGTAGTGGACGGGGGAACTGTTTCTCCATAATCTCTAAGTATTGGACAAAGCTCTTGTTATTAATAAAGGTCACAAACCCTTTAGTCTGTTTGTTCAATGTTTTTGGGTGTAGACATGAACACACATGTCTAAAACATAAAGATTATTTAGTTGTAGATTAAATTTATATATATATATATATATATATATATATATATATATATATATATATATATATATATATATATTTTTATATTTTATATATTTTTTATCTCAAAATATA
>NW_015113848.1:10667-52050 GCF_001443285.1 Poecilia latipinna | reverse complement strand
ACATAAACACACACATGTATAACATATAGATTATATATTTGTATATAAAATATATATATATATATATATATATATATATATATATATATATATATTCATATTTTTAAACTTTGTAAATTTTCAATCTCAAAATGTATAGCATAAAAATCTTTTTTTTCTTCAAAATCAAATATTAATTGTGCTTGTTTTCAACAGCCTAGGTCAAATATGTAATTGGGAAGTTTATTTTTAGTCCTAATGTTTAATTTTTCTATTAATGAATGAAATGAAATGAAATATTTGAATCCCCTCTGCTATTATCCCATTCCCACGTAAAATATCAACATTTTCTACAGACAGATGTGATATTTTACTGACGGACCTTTTTTTTTTTTTTTCTTTTTTTTCTTTTTTATCTTGGAAAAAAAATTAACTGTTAACTGAGGTCAAAGTGTCAACAGTAACATTTCTCCTTAGCTGTCACTGACTTGCGTGCAAGCGTTAACAGTGAACAGGTTAACGTAGCCTGATATCAGTTCCGCAGGTTTCAGTTTCATCAGTTTCTGGATCTCTGTCGATGGTGCAGGAATCTGGAGCAGACAGAAAAAAATCCGTCTCGTCTGCGCCTCCTTTCTGGAGAATGGTTCAGTGAGGAGTACAGTAAACGCCATTGCAGATGGACTTCGGGCTCTGACCTCATTCGGGCCTCCATACGCCACAGAAAGACAAAGAGCAGAGGTGAGTTCTCGCCACTTAAGTGAGAGGGGCTGTTCTTTTGTGCCGCTGCAGGGCTATTTATCTCGGTGAATGTTCTCTGGTTGTGATGGCAACAGATGTGAACTTGAATAAGCTGTTCATCGGAGAGAAGCAGGAAACGCCGGTGAACGGCGTCCTTCCTGAGGCAGGAGGAAGACAGCAGGACAAAACAGAAGAGGGAAGTGGAAGGTCAGTCAGAGTGACCCCCCAAATTAAAAGCTCTGCTCGCAGTAAATATTATCGGAACAATTTCTGATTTCCAGTTTCTGATTTCTAACTTCGCTTTCAGAAGTGAGGAAAATCTGAAACCCGACTTACTGAGACCTGATACACCAGCAGAGCATGTGTGTGTTTGGATTTTTTTTTTTTAAATCCTCTACTATAAATTATTTATGAGCTACCCATTTTAATATTAAATTAAATGCCAAATTTCTTCCAATTACAGGTTTTGAATCATGCGAACAGTTCTCCATGCAAAGGTATGAAAAGAAATGTCAAAAATCCTTTGTTCATCACTGGATGCTTCTGAGTAACAATGTTCACATTGTTTTGCTCACAGAGTGCGAAACAAGAAATAATGGCCACTCAGAAGAACCTGAGGTGATCACACTGCCCGCCTACACTCACACAGTACTATGACTAACCGCTTCGGTAAACAGTGTCCATCTAGCCCGTTTTCTAACTCCCATCCACTGACACTGAGTCAACATTTGACATTGCGTGAAACACTAAGTCAGACATGTTCCCTTCCAAAACTTTTCAATTGTTTGGAGGATGATATTTGTACAGTGACAATATAAAGTGTTTGGGCTTCAGTATATTCTCCGGAAAAGGTTTCAGCAAAACAGTCGTACCACGAGTAGTTTTTATATGTGTAAACATTTCTGCTCCGCCTAAGTTTACCTATACACAGTTGGCCGCTTAAAAAACCCCCCAAAAAACTCATACAAATTTTATTTGGCTACATTAAGTTAGTGAGTGAGAATGAAAATGTGTAATACTGAAATTATTGCAGCTACAAAAAAATTCAATCTTTGCCTCATTTGACAAAAAGGACATAGTTTCACATATCATTGCCGAAGCAATTAACAAATTCCACATATTTATGTTCGCAATGGCACTTATTTACTCCCAACCAACCAGTTTGCATGTAAAATGTTTGTTTTAGGGGCTTCATGATCCCTAATGATCAATGCAGCAGCATTGATCATTAGGGATCATGAAGCCATGATCCCTAATGGTTTTATGGCCATTAGGGATCATGGCTAGATGAAGGCTTGTTCATCTAGCCAAACCGATGAACAAGCCTTTATGTTCATCGGTTTGGCTAGAAGGTTCTATATCGACAAATGTATAACAAAACTTGCAGGCAAAAATAGTTACGTTTCAATAGAAACACCCTTTTTTTTCCTGAAAAACATCCTTCCATGAACATCCTTCATGTTTTTTTTTTGAAGGGAAGATAAATATGGACCCTCATCCAGTCTAGTTTGTCACAGTTCCTGTTGTTTCAGAGTTATATTATTATATAACTGTGCAAATTTGCTCATATCCTTTTCCTGACTTATCAACAGACCAAGAGAACACACACTAGCTCTACTGTGATGGCATATACTCTGTTTTTCCATTGTTGAAGAGAGGGTAAAAAGAAATTCAGGAATTAACTCATGGATCAAATTGTAAAAAGTAAATTATGATGCTTTTTTTTTTTTAATCCCCATTAAATGTGGAGGGTGCCATTAAAGTCCCACAATTCAACTCTTTTCAAGTCAGGGTATGAATTTCTTTGTAATTAATGTTTAAACTCAATTTCAGGCACCATGTTCAGAAAGTCATGGCATCATCTGAACAGTTTGACTGAAATTGTGTACCCGTTCATGGAATCACATGTGCATCTTGAAGAAATATGTCACCTTTGCACGAGAACTAAACCCTCCTGTGAATGTTTCCATTTAGGAAGACTTCATTGCGGGTCTCAACGGGGACTCAGACTCTCCTAACGGCAGCCTGACAGAGCCAGATCCAGCTTTTGTGAAAACCAGCAGCTCCAACGGTAGCCTTCAATCAAGCTACACGGTACACGCGCACGCACGCACACTCACTGAACACACACATTTGATCAGCTGACGATCAAGGGGACGCAAAGATGACTCAGCTCAGGACAGTGACGCAGGAGCTGGTCTCTGTGTGTTTGTTGCAGCTCGGTGGAAGCATGATGAGTCTGTTCAGCTCGGGGGATTTCGGAGCGGTGGAGGTGAGGGGCCGTATCCAGTACTCACTGATTTACGACAATCACAGGGAGGAGCTCCAGGTGAAAGTGTATCGCTGTGAGGACATTGCTTCAGCACGCAAGAACCGCTCCGACCCGTAAGCAATTGTGTTTTCATGTGACTAGCTTCAGAGCGGTAGTGTCAAGCTCCGAATCAATATGCAAATGTGTGTGTGTGTGTGTGTGTGTGTGTGTGTGTGTGTGTGTGTGTGTGTGTGTGTGTGTGTGTGTGTGTGTGTGTGTGTGTGTGTGTGTGTACTTCACAGATATGTAAAGAGCTATCTTTTGCCAGACAAGTCGCATCACAGCAAGAAGAAAACGTCGGTCAAGAAGAAAACATTAAACCCGGTCTATGATCAGACACTCAGAGTGAGATGCTCTCTCAAGCTCACATTGCATTAAGCGGGCAACTGTAATCAGTGTCCTTCAAAACCGTTCACGGATTTCTTCTGACTGTGTTGTTTCAGTATAAAGTCCTTATCGGGGAGCTGCGCAGTCGGACGTTGAACCTCTCTGTGTGGCACGCTGAACCTCTGGGAAGAAATGTGTTTCTCGGGGAGGTGGAGGTGGCCCTGGGACTCTGGGACTGGACCTGCACTGAACCCCTGTGGCAAGATCTGCAGCCCAGGGTAGGCGATGCCTCATCCCGAAAGAGTTTCAGGCAAATTAAATTCTCCTGCAATATTGTGGGCAATAAAAATAGTAGGCATTTTATTTAAAGGTTACTGTTTGGACCCTGAAAAACACCAAGCAGCAGTGAAAATACCGATCGACAATACGGAGGAAACCGTTGTTAAAAGGGCCAAAGACTATAGAGTCATCACAACATGACATATAAATGTCAACAGTAAAAAAAAAAAAAAATCTAAAACGTAAATGACTTTAAAAGATGTTTTAAGAACAGCTTTGGCTGTAGGGAGAGAATATAAGTTGAAAATGTGATAAGAGAGATTTTAAGATGCTTGGCCGCTTGACTGAGAGCGCCGCAGTCAGTAACAGCCAGGCCTGCAGGGGGTACAACGAGGGAAATGGATGATGTGGATCTTAGACTGTGGAAAAAAATGATAATGTGCAGAAAATCAGAGTGATGTGGGTGTAAAAGATCAGAGAGAGAGAGTAGGAAGTAAAAAACAAAAAACAAAACAAAAAACAAAAAGAAGAGCTAAACACATTTTGGTATTTTACAGGGAGCTAATGAAAGACCAGAGTAATTTGCTCGACAAGGAGTAATGACCCAGGCAGCTGTTTAACGTCAGTTAAAGCCTGTGCAAAAGTTAATGTGATAAATTGGACAGAGAAGATTCACCAAAAGCATTTCAACATGTAGCCAGAAAATGTACGATAACGGTAGTACAGCTAAAATAAGGACAAAGGAGAGGCGGCTTTTGTGTTGAAGCACTCGACACAGGATTGATCAAAGCTTAAAAAGGAACTTTATCAGATATTAAGGCCAGTTTATTAAAAATAATAATTTGATGCAAATAAAATAATAATAATAGTAATAATAAAAAAACGTAATTTTTTTATTTGTTTAGCATCAAGCAAAGACAAATATATATATTTTTGGTAATCTCAACTGACCCAGAATGAGAAATGCTTGTCTGATTTCTTGTCAGAGAGTGAGGGAAAAGGTTCATTTTTATAGCGTACATATGGTTTTGGTCTCAACAAGAATGATCGTGTCTTCCCTATGAATCTCCAAAAGAGGCAGAAGAACACCACTGGTGACTGGTGAACATTTTTTTCTAAAACGTTTTAACTGCACACGAGCTGCGAGGTACAACATGAGGAGTGTAATAATACCAACTTATTCTAATCATTAAGAGAACATGATGAGAGACCGTTTCAAAAGTGGAACTGAAATTGTGTTTGGTCATGAAATGAATGGTGGTGGAAGCATTGCCGCCTGCATCTGTATTTCTTCGGCATCTGACGGAATGTGAAACAGACATTTTAGCTGCTCTGTCGGAGATAAAAGGGGAGGAGTGTGTCTTGTGTCTGGGAGAGCTGAAGGAAGAGGAAGACATGCTGTGAATTTTAAATAAGGTTTTACATAACCTTGGTCTGTCCCAGCCTTCACAAGTCTGCGCCTTCATCCATTGCTCTGCTCTTATCCTTTTGATGTTTTTTATTTTTATTTTTTTACATACAGGTTCACCTGAATCCAGAGTCTATCAGCACCAGAGGAAACCTCATGTTGTCTATTAAATTTGCTCCTGAGGGATCTGAGGGTGAGAGGAATAAACCTGACCGGCATCCACGCCACAGATGCGTGAGTACTGTAACGTTCTCTGTGTTTGTTTGGATGTTTGCGTTCAGGTGGCGGTCTGCCTTTGACAGGAGAGGTTCACATCTGGCTCAGGGAAGCTCAAGGTCTCCTGACTAAGAAAGGAGGTGCTATTGACTCCTTTGTGAAAAGGTACGCTTGCTCTTCAGTATGTTTGTCAGCACATTCTTTTTCATTTATTTTAAGCAGTAGTACACACAATACAGCACAGACCACTGGCAACTCTGTTATAGAGTATCAACTTTATACTATTTTCTCACAAATTGAAAATCTGAAAAAATAAAATAAATAAAAAAATCCGATAACACTTTATTTGAAGGGGTGTGCATAAGACTGGCATGACATGTCATTCAGTAAATAATGACACTTTTAATGCAAAGTTGCTCTAAAAGTTGCATTAAAAGTGCAAACTTTGCATGATTTTGTAAATTATGGTAATTTAATGCAAAGTTAGCATTTTTAATGGACTTTTAACGCAACTTTTAGAGCAACTTTGCATTAAAAGTGTCATTATTTACCAAATGACACTTCATGACAACTGTCATAAACATTCATAAAGACTTCTGAATGTTCATGACAGATGTTATGTCATGTTTATGACAGTGTCATGTCAGTCTTATGCAAACCCCTTCAAATAAAGCGTTACCAAAAATCCTTATGTATGAAGTGATTGTGCTATCAAAATATGTCGCATTTTGAATTCTGCACGAACGTTTAAATGCATATTAAAGCCATAAACAATTATGTAATGCTTTTCCTACACAACCATTTTTATTGCCTATAACTTTGTAATCCCACTGTAGTCGCTTGAAATATATATATACTAAAATCAAGTCTCGATCGTCTCTCCCTTCCCTTCCAAACCAAGCTACATCCTTCCAGATGTCAGTCGACAGAGCGGTCAGAAGACGCGGGTGGTGAAGCACTCCATCAGTCCGACGTACAACCACACCATGGTCTACGACGGCTTTCAAAGCAGCGACCTGAGGGAGGCCTGTGCCGAGCTCACCGTCTGGCACAGAGACGGACTGAAGACGGACAGTCTGGGAGGGGTTCGTCTGAGCTGTGGGACCGGTGAGAATCTTTATGCTTTTATTAGTTTAGCTGTTTGCTTTAGATTAAACCAAACAGCTGCTTCTGGCAACGTTCAAGTGAATAAACCTCACACAGGTTCTGGTATTCACAAAGGGAACAAAAAACAACACCACCCCCCCCCCCCTCCCCGTTCATTTTACAGTTGTGATATTGTAGCTAGATTATGTATTGCTAAAAGGTAAAAATTAAAAAAAAAAAAAAAAAAACTCTCATAGAAAGACCTACGCTTAGCATCTGGGAATGTTTTTGAAATTTTTCTCCCTCATCTTTTGTCCATGCAAAATAATCTTAATGCTATAATGCAGTTACCAGGGCAGCAGGTTTTCTTTCACCTGTAAATATGACATATTAAATAATAAACTGGTTAGTGTTAACGCCAGTAAGGCTGATTGGTGTTATTCGGGACTTCCATACTTTACATTGGCAAAGTATTATAAGAATTTCAAATGTTTCAGAAGGTCCTGTGACCCAAGCAAGGTTGTCTCAAAAATATCTCTAAATGCAACATGTTGGCTTGTTTTATATCCTGTAGAAGCCCAGGTTAAAGAAGCCGTATCATCTTGCAAAAGGGTTTGAAAAAGTTTTTGCTTCCTTAACAATTTCTTACATGCTTGCTTTGTTTTTTTGTTATACTTGCTGTACATGTTTCAGATCATTTGCATTTTTTAGATTTTAAAATCAGACAAAGATACCTGAATATAAAATGACCTTTACGTTAAAAAAATATTTTAAAAAATTGTTGAGCTGATGAGATATGAAAGGAAACAGAAAAACTCATACAGACAGTGAAATAGTGCGGTGGCGGTGGTAGTATGATGGTCTGGGGATACTTCCTGCTTCTGATGACTTCAAGATGGTGTACATCTTGGATTGCTTCTGTTTTTTTCCCCTGTATTGCTTAACTGACATCTGAAAGAGTCAGTTATGTGTAAACATCATGATTTACCTTCTGAGGATATTCACAGAAATATCGCAAACGGTGGACTTTTGTAAATTGTATTTTTGCTTTTCAAAGTGTTCTGACATGATGCACAATTTGTTTCATTACGAATCACTTCATGCAAAACTGACAGAAGGCAAAAATATGCATACACACTGTTTTTTTTTGTTTTTTTTTGTGGTGACATATCCTGGCTGCATGCTTCTGATGACGTCCACAGCAACACTTCTTTGTGTCATTTCCTCACGCCAGGTCAGAGCTACGGCGAAGTCGTTAGCTGGATGGACTCCACGGAAGACGAAGTCACCGTGTGGACCTCCATGATCGAAAACCCGAACCGCTGGATCGACATGACGCTGCCGATCAGAACTAACCTGACTCAGCGGCCTGTGTGACCGTAGCGTCTTGCACTCCAACACTCATTCATGTTCCATCTGTTGGACTGATGGGAGAAACCCCTTGTTATTGGCACCATGTAACCTCTCTGTTATGATGTACACTGACGCTCACACGGAAAATGAAGTCGGTAGTTGTGCAATATTCTTAAAGTATAGGAATAAGTCATGTGTCTGCAGATGTCTGCGTTTTAAAATTAACTTTGCTCACTCAGTATTTAATCTGGTAAAAAAAAAGCATTTATAATCAATTGCAGTTTACTCATTTAATATTAAATGTAATCTATAAATTAGTGATTGTTCTCGTTGACACTTATGGCTGGAAGCATAAAAATATGGTTTTTACTGGACAACAGCAGATACCCAATGTTAATCCTCTTTTTCCTATTTGTATTAGGGCTGTTACATTCTTTTCAATCATCTTTGACTCTGTTAGTAAAAATAAGTTTGATATTCTTTCATTAGTGGCTCATTTGTAAACACATTTGAATGATTCTCGTTGCAATCTTGTGTTTGAACCTCATAACTACACACTTTGTAACGAAATTATTTAAATGACTATGTGGTTAGTAGCCTAAACAGAAGATAAGGTCATGTAATGTTACACTTTTACAAAAGAAGGTGTTTAAACGTCAACCCTAATTTCTCTATTCTTTTCTTATCAAAGAGAGAGTTGATGACAGAATCGCAGTCTGAACCTATGCAGGTTTAGTCCAGCAGGTGGCAGTGACGGGATTTTTGTTCTCATCTGGGATGATATCAGAATAAAAAAAAAATTAGCTTTGAAATGACTACTCTGTAAAAGTGGATGGGTTTTTAACTGGGTGCAATGAATCTCATGTCGGGCTTTAAAACAGAACCCTGTCTCACATTTACAGAGCTTGGTTTTGTAACAAAATATGTCAGCATCTTTAGTTACAAAATCAGTTTAGTTTTAATCCTATTTTGCTACATTAAAATATGGTGATCCACCAGAAAAGCATATTTGGAGAAAAATATTGGTATTAGTTTATTTGAACTAGTTTACCCTCATCTTTAATCTTAAAGCCATTAAATGCAACCTGATCTTTTTGCGTGTACTACGTGTTACCTTTTTATGATAAAAGAATAAGCTTAGTGAATGTTGCAATGGATATAGTAATGCTGCTTGTGTTTGTGTAAAATAAGATGGTGACAACTGATGACACACTGGCTTTTTGACTGAGTTTTTTCTATTCAGCATCAAATATTTAACTATTACTTGATGTGATTTGCCAGAAATTGTCATTGGATAGTTGGTAAGCTTATGCCTATCGTTGGTTAAATAATAAAATAAAGAAGAACATAATTGCATCCTTTGTAGCATATGACAACTATGCTTAATATGTTCTAAAGTTTGTAAACAAAATGTGTGTGGTGAAACCTTTTTCTAAATTTGTTTTGTAAATGTGTTTTAATTGGTCACAGTGTCTCACTTCTCACCATTTTCCATCAACCGAAAACCTTCAGATAGAGTCAAAGTGCAAATCTCAATCCAATCCAAGAGAACCTGTGGCAAAAGCTAAACATGTATCCTCGGTATGCTGCCAGAGAACAGAGCTTGAGCGAGTTTGCAAAGGAGAGACGGAAATTGAAGATGTGAAAAGCAGCTGCAGACATACCCTTAAAAAAAGCTACTATTACAGAAAAATTTTATTCTACAAAGCATGGATCTGGGGGTATTTATTTGGGTGTACCCCACATAAGTTGTGTCGTGTTTTTTTATTTTATTTTTTTTATTGTAAGAACAAAAAATATATATATTTTCACTACAAATCACAACTATACTGTAAGCACACCACACTGCTATGCTAAAGGCTTTTAAATTGCAGTCCGTTTCCGAAACGCGAGCTACCGTTCCTCGCTGTTGCCATGGATACGCACAGTCAACAACCCTTCTTCCTCCCTAAACCAATGCAGTTCTCGCTAAGCGGCGTCAAACCAACCAAGAAGCTGTTCAAAAATGATGGAAATGACGGCTAAGAGCAAAAAGGTGCTACATGCCCAGGTTGAAGCTCTCTCGAGAAAAGTCGAACATTGTGAGTTTTCTACCTGCCTGTTTTCTTCTTTTGTCTGCTCAGATTTGGCTAACATTTCCCTAACAATCACAAAGTTACAACTGTCAAAACGTCACAATATATGAAATTATATGTTTTTGTTTGTTTTTTAGTCAATAAAACGGAGCTCGAGAGTCTGATCCTGATGTTTAACAGCCTTATGGCGGAGCAGTTCAGCCGAGGGCGACCAGCAAATGGCCTGAAAAGAGGGAAGTTTCGAGGCTTACTGCAGGGCACTTTTGAGATGACCAATGCCGTAATGATGGACGGAGGTACTGATGCTTTTGGCAGGATTCACTATAATTGGAACATGGATAAATATCTGATTTTTTTCTAGGCTTATTTTTCTTAAATTCAACATTTAGAAAACTTCAACTTGTCTTTGATAATAAACATATTGAATATGTGCAAAAGCCCTTTCGTTTTTAGTTAAACGTTAGATATTTTCTTGCCTTTACAAGTGCTGACGTCCCCCTTGCCCCCCACCTTTTTGCTTCTGATAGAAACTAACGTTTTAAAAGACTTGCTAACAATCCCGTGAATTTTTTTTTTTTTTACATCTTAGGTTTGCAGCTTTGTAACACTTTTTCTGTTCGGAAGTTTTCAGAAGTTTTGACAAAGATGGCCACGGTGTCATTATTCTGGAGGAATGGATCAGAGGACTTGCTGTTTTTCTTCGTGGGACTCTTGATGAAAAAATAAGGCGCAAGTTCTCAGCTCTGTGTTCTTAAGCTCATCTTTCATGCACTTTATGGAAGTCCACAAATGCCACTAGTCAAACAAAATCAGTTTTTAAATCCTTATTTACCGATATCGCCATTAATCTGACCTGGAAGCATTTTTTTTTAATGAATAGTAAACTTAATTTGATACCTCAATATGGTTTTACACTAATTTAGTGTAAGTAGGCATTTCTAGAATTTTGTCCTTCAGAAAGCAGAAAAAGTCTGACAAATCAAATATTTTTTCCATGGATTTTTCATTTTTCCAAACTAAACCATACTTGGAAAAATAATAGAAGCAAATTCTATATGTGTTTAGGTTTGAAGACTACTAAAGAACCCTGAACTTTAGGATCACATTTTAAATTATTCATGGTACAATGGAACACATGATCCATTGTCATGATTGAATATGGAAGTCATATTCAAACATGACTTCCAGTTTGAATATGACATTATTACAATGTGTATTTATGCCTACATTAGACATGTAAATAATTAGGACTAAAATCTAGAAGTATTTAGAATTAAAATTAAATTCTGACTTTTTCTAAAAACTGTAGCACTTTTGATTCTCCACATTTTTCCAGATGTTAACCTTTTCTTTTTTTTTTTTTTGTTTGCATTAATCAGACACCTTTCGAGTGTATGACTTAAATAATGACAAGTTCATCTCCAAAGACGAGATTTTTCACATGCTGAAGCACAGCTTCATCAAATGGCCTAGTGAGGAGGATCCAGACGAAGGAATTAAAGATGTGGTTGAGATCACAATGAAGAAGATGGTGAGGAGATCACTGTTCAAATATAATGGTTTGTTGGGAACTCTAATCTTTTTCATCGAGGCTAGAGATGAGGTTTTGGTCTGATCGTCTCAGAAAAAAAAAAAAAAAAAATTAAAATGTCGATTTGTAGTTGATTTACCGGTTGCGTCTTTCCACCCTTTTAGGACCTGGATCATGACGGCATGCTGTCTTTTGATGACTTTCAAAAATCAGTACTAGATGAGAACCTTTTCCTTCAGGCATTTGGACCCTGCCTCCCTGATAACACGGTAATCTGACAAATTACAAGACGAATAAAGTTTACATTTCTGTCATTGTTCTTAATCCCATAAACTGTTTCTTTTTTTCTTCTTTCAGATCATTGCGAAGTTTGAGCAGCTTGCTTTTAAGGAACCAGAGCAATGAAACAATTCATATCAGTGTAAACTTTCAGCTGTGTCTTTAATAAAAATCGTAGTATCTGCTTGCAACACATAAATAAATGCAATCTGAAAAGAGAGACATTCAACTTCCAAAGCAGTGGTGGACATCGGTCCGGTTTATATCCGGCGACGTGGTTTTGCTTTTTTCTTAGCTGTTTTGAGGTCTGGAACTGATCCCACCTAAGAATTAGACAGACATACAATGTGCCACAATATTTGTTATGTAAAAATAAAAATAATCACTGAATAATTACCTGCTTCATTGTGCTCCTGATTAGGCCGACGGTCGTGTTTAAAGACTCATCTTCCATGTCCAGTTTTGCCGCTTCCGGTAGTTTAGGTCCAATCAGCGGCTCGTTTTCTCCAGAAACGTTTGCAGCAGGCTCTCCAGACTCTTCTACTTTGCGCTTTCTGCTCTCCAAGTTAGTGATCCTTGGAATAAATCTGACTCCAGAACCAGGATTTGGACCCAGTCTGCTCTCCGTGCCTTGCTCCCTGTTAGAGGTTGTTGGGTTGGAGCTCAAACTGTCCACTTGCTGCTGTTCTACGTTATAGAAGGCATTATGCAAAGTCCCCATTTTATCCTCTGTTGGTACAAGTCTGCGGTGACTTTTTTGTCTGAATGAACAATGTTCTTGAGGTGGTAATGGCAGCGGAGGAAACTCTGAATAGTGGCTCAGGCTTAAAGCCTCTCCTGTATCTTCATTTCTAGATGTTACATCACGACTGGTGGAAATTTTGTCTGATGAGGTTGGTGCTTCTGATAATACCAAACTTTCTTGTGTTGCTTCTGTCTTTTCTCTTTGTTTTGCTTTGGAATAAGAAAGAAAAAAAAAAGTCAAACATTAAAATATTTCAAATCATATCTTTAAATCTACAGATTAAAATGTCATCATACCTCTACTCCGAGCTGCTCTGGCAATGTAACTTCTTCTGTCTTGCAACTTCAGCCTGGTGTCCTCCACCGTCTCGTACTCTGGGACATAGCACACATGCAGCACACCACCGTAGAAACTCTTCTCATCCATGTTGCGTTTTGCTGCCCTGAAACCAGACAATTTAAACAAAATAAATAAATAAATCATTGAGAAGGTGTACTTTACTTTATTACTGAAGACCTATGACCAAAGTAATTCATACACAACGTACCTGGCGCTTGTTAGTTTCTGAAACTTGACGAGGTAGACCTCAGTGAATTCCTCGGCTGGATACTCGTCCAGGGGTCGGTACTCCTCGACGCTGCCATACAGCGCACACAGCTGGATCAGCTCCGTCATTACGCCGATGGCTGGAACCCCTTGAACCATCAGGTAACGGGACTCTAGATTTATGGTGTAAACCTGATGAAAGAAAACAAATGTGCTCAGATTGGTAGTTCGAAGGGTCTTTTAAAATAATAAGTCATAGTTTAACAAATATTATTGCCGTTAAGGTGAGTCCATCTGCGGCGTTTGTTTAGGAATAACATTTTGAGACTTTTTGTGTGGCGTCGTTGGAGCAATTGCTGCCAACTCCTTTGCTGTACATTTCCTGTACTCTCTTTGTTCCAGTTTTCTGTAGAACACATTGCCTACTGATTCTGGATTTGGCTGTGACCCTCTTTCCTGGAAAATCCAATTGACAGAGGTATTTCTGCCGTTAACTTTGTGTATTCTCTTTGTTTATATTTCACAAAAAATTATTCTAACTGGATATAGCATTGATCAATTTGTCTTGCAATGTACCACCGAATGTCATTTGTTGCAAACTGGCACAATATGAAAAAACAACAACAACAAAAAGAAAAAACACTAAATGCAAGTGAATTGTTTGCACAATTTGAACACGACACTAAGCTCGGGCAGATTCATAATAAAACCCAAATGTACCACACTAAAACTGAGGAAATATGTCATTTGTATGATGTTTGTGGTTAAGCAAAGTCTCGCTTAGCTTTTCATGTGTTCCATAAATTAGGGTACACTTTCATTTTCAAACTAAATTTACCTTAACTGCTTTGGCCTTTCTCCCTTCTCGGTATTTTGGTCGAGAAATGCACACTCTTTGCTGTTCGTGATGTTTGTAGACTTCTGGGACTCTCCAACAATCCGATCTATTGTTGACAGGGGCCGCCATATTTGTGAGAAAATGCATTTCCGGTTGACGCCCTTCAAAATAAATGCCAGCAGTTGTTATGAACGTTACTGCTTCGATTGAAGACTCGTTCCAAGCGTCTTATTTTGAAAGAAACATCGAGTCTCCGTTACTTTGGTCTGGTTTGCCGTTGGCAGAGGACATCGATCGATTCAGGAGTTGTTGCATTTCCAACAGCAGCGGAGCAGCCTGTTAGGAGTTCTCAGAGCTACTTTGGCAATGTGAAAAGAATGTTTAGTAGACAGGGCATTCAACCTATAAGAGTTGTTTTTAACAACGCTAAAAACTGCTTCCTTCACCTCCCGTCGACGATGATATCGCACCTTTCATTACAGGAGGTAGGTTAGCCTAGCGAGACCTACTCTGCAATGTGTTATCAGAGTTGCAATAAGTTCCTTATTTGATGCTTGTTGTTTTATTTATGTATCTTTTCATGCTTTATTTAATGCAGTCGTGTATTTTTTTTTATGTCTGCATGTATGCTTATTTATTTCCTAGAATACAGGACAAAAGCTGCCTCATGTCAGTGTTTTCAAAATCTGGAGTAGGATTGATACTTTTTTTTATAGACAATAATCTCTATCCTTCATTAAAAATATATGCTTCAGATATATAAGTGAAAACACTTACATATATTTTCCCCAAATAGAAATCTGAAAAATGTGACTTGGATTTATATTCAGCCTCCTTTACTCCGGAACTCCTAAGTAAAATCCACCGTAAAAATGCATCATAAAAAGTAAGAAAATTAACATTGCACCGTCTGAATACATTATCTTCATTGTGGAATATAGAGAGCCAGATAACCATGGAGTGGAGATGCAATTAGGGGTTGCATGCTCTCCATTCAGTCTAATGGACTTTGTGGTGTGTTTAAAGAGTAAACAGCAAAAATATCAGTTTCTAGATATCTTAGATAAAACTTATGGAGACCATGCTGAAACATGTTAGTTATCTCTACCAACTCTAATTAGTTTGTAATATTATTTCTTGTTAAATGAAACAGACATTAGATAAAAACTGTGTTTATTTCTTATTTTCATGAGTACAGCATACAGCTTTAATTACCTGCCCTCATTTTTTACTGTGCACCAGGTTAATAAACTCAGTCTAGACATGTAATTGCACAAGAAAAAAAAAATGTTTTAAAGAATCCCCTGTATTTTTTGTGATTTCTTACTTTCTTTTTTTTTTTTTGTTTTGGTTTTCCTGAAGCTTTTATCCCATCTTTCTCTACAGACCCACAAGCACACAAGCATAGTTTGAATCGTCATTGTTAGTTGCTGGGTCAAACATGTTTTCTGTCTGTTTTCAGAACCAGACCTTGGAGCTGTCCTGGGACAATGCACCTCCAGTGTTCCTCACTTGGACCCAAAACAGGGCGTCCTCCGACCCACACAGCAACGACGTCGAGCTGTGTCGGCAAATGGGAGAGAAGCTGGGCTTGAAAGAAGGAGAACAAGTAAAACTTTTTTTCCTTGATTTGTTGTTTCGCTTTTACAGTGTTACACAAAACAAACAAGCAAAAAAACAAAGTCCATTATTGCATCAACGTGTGTTCAGATCAGTTGTTTTATTGACGTTGTTGTTTTTTTTTTTTTTTGGCAGGGTTTTCTGAAACCGTGCCATCAAGTCTCCTCTTTAAATCGGGTGTTTGTGGAGCCTTTGTCGTCTGATGACTGGGAGATCTTGGTGAGTGATGGTAATATTGTACGCATGGTTGAAAAGGCACCAAAATGGCTAAAGTACATTGGAAAAATATTCACACCTTTGGAAGAGTTTCACCTTTCACCCACGTCAAATCCCAAAAAGTGTGCTGTTCTACTTTTTGTTGAACTACCTTGAAGTGGTATTAAAACATTTGTTGGGCTCTGTACATTAAGCTCTTATATTTCTCTAAATGTCATGCGTTACTCTTTTGATCTAAAGCCAAATGCAGCCTTTTATTTGTTTCTCATCTCCCAGGAACTTCACAGTTCTGCATTGGAGCAGAAGCTTCTGGATCAGATCAGAGTGGTTTTCCAGCATGGCGTGTTTCCTGTTTGGGTGGACAGTCATACAGTAATCTACATTATAATAAGTCTGTGTTAATTTGATCTTTTTTTTTTTTTTTCAATCTCTGAGGTAAGATTATGTCCGAGTTTAATACTCACAAGCGCGCTGTCACCTGTTTTTATTTCAACACAGCTTCCGTCTACCCGCTTGTCCCCTACGGTCGATTGGAGCAGTTCACAGAGCTCGTGGTGTCTCAGAAGATCCGCACTAGTATGAGCAAAATCAGCGATGCTGTCAGGAGAGTCAACCTTGATGAGCAATCTCACTTCCAGCCAGACTCGACTCTGTCTTCCTCATCAGAGCCATCGCCAGAGGTCACCTCACACCCCGGTCTCAGCCAGCAGTGGGGAGGCATCGCTGACCTGAGAAGCCTGATCCATCATATAATTCGGGGCCCTTACGATCACGCTCCTGTGCCCAACATCCCCGTTGTCTTTCCCGACTCTGTCTACAGAGTGTGCGGTGCACCTCCGGACCGTCTTTGTACCATAAGTCAGATCGCTGCTGGTGTTATTCACATTTTTCCTTGGAGTCCTAGTCTGAGCACAGCAACCAGAGGAGGTCAGTGTGTAGTGACGTATGGCAGCCTTTTCAAGGTGTCGTCCCCTAAAAAAGCAAAAGACAAAACCAAGCAGGCCTTGGAGAAAAGGAAGAATGAGGGAGGGAGCAAAGATAGCGGCGTGAAAGGAGGGAAGACGGGGAAGGAGGCAAAGGAGGCACAGGAGGAAGAAGAAGCCACAGTAGTCAGGGTCGTGTGCCACGATGCTGGGATGCTGGAGAGAGGTCACAGCAAGATCCACTGTGGAAAAGTATGGGTGAGGAAAATAAACATTAATCCAAACTAATTTCTGGGATTTTTTTTAAAATTATAATTCTCTAATTCTGCAATAAAACCCAGGTTTTATTTGATTTTTTTAACAACATTTTTGCATTCTAATCACAAACCTTAATGTATATTCTTGATGTTTTATGTGACAGAGCTGCACAACGTGGAGCATACTTATGAAGTGGAAGTAAAACTGATTGTTTCCAAAAATGCGTTGCAAATGAAATTCTGAAAAGTGTGCCTTGGTATACTGCCAGTGTTACATATTGTGCAGTAGAATCGGCTTCTGTTGCTATTAAACCTGCAAAGCGTTTGGGGGTTTGTCTCTGCCTATTTTTCTTTGCAAAATGTCTCAAGCTCCGCATGATCCCGGAGATCAATTTTCATGTCTTCCAACAAATTCCTAATTGGATTTACAGCTTCACGACGAATAATTTTCCTGAGAATAGATTTCCTCACCTGAGCTGTGGATCTTTGCTTGGTCCTCCACAAATAGAGCAAAATCTTGGATACTTTTGTGTCGTACATTCCTTGCAGGATTTCCACAGAGCAGCTGCATTTCTATCCTTGACATTGGCTTGCACAAACGTAAGCCACACTTTTCAGATTTCTCTTAATGAAAATGTTCAAATCAATCCACTGACCCCCGCTTATCAACTTGTAAGGGCCACAAGTCTATCTCCTCTCTCTGACCACAATCTTTTTTTTTAAAAAAAGTATTATTTTTGTTATACTTTGCAAATATTCACTACTTTGCATCGCTTATAATCCCAGTTACAATGGGAATACATTGATTTGAAATTTGTAGCTGTAATGTATCTAAAGGAGAAAAAAAAATAGAGATATAAATTCTTATGTAAGACCACGTCTGTGACCTTCAATTTCCGTTTCATTTCTCTCAGATCCCAGAGCCGCTGGCCAGCAAGTTGAACATCCTGCCACATTCATCAGTGAGAATTAAACCCGTGAAATCAGTCACCAAAGTAGCCTCCGGCATCCGCCTCCAGCCTCTAAAACCCCTGGTAGGCGCTGGAGCGTTCGTGTGCTGCCGCGCAACTGCAATTTGTACAAATCTGATGCAACGCCTTGATTTACGTCTGCGTAATGCTACGATACGTCCTTTTTTTTTTTTTCTCAGCCTGAGGACGACGATGATGAAGCGATCCAGACGACTTTCCTCGACTGGCTTCACTCAAAGAGTCACGAACCTTTGGCGTGTCTGACTCCTCGCTCCGGCACCGTCCTCCTACATGGAAACGACGGTGATTCATTCCTTTCACTTCTGCTACAAGCTTAAGAAGTGCGATTACGAAAAACAAAAAACCCTCCACCTGTTAGGATTGCTGTTAAGAAAGATCAAATTATGAGACTAAAAATCTATATTTTCCCTCAGCTGCAATGGAAATATGTATTGTTTTTCCCTCTTCTTATAGCAAAGCTGGAGTTATCTTTGACAGTGCTGAAACCCAAACCAGACAACGATCCGCCGGACCAGCTGTTTCTGTTAGCACCCACCGTTCTCCAGAAGGAAAACATACAGGTTTAATCTTTGGAAACAGTTCCCCACCCAAAACACTGTTTTTTAAAAGAAAAAATGTAAGATTTTTCTATTGCCTGTGAGGAATATTGACATGAATGAGATGTTGCTACTTCCAGGTGGACAGACAGACGATAATGCAACCTGCTCCAAAAGCTGAACCCGAAGCTCCTGAGATGGAGCTCCCCTCCTTACAGTTATTTGGGTAAGATCTTGGAGGAATTCTACAGTCACCCTTTTCAGCTTTAATATGCTCTAATATGCTTCCACTTCCTGCGTTTTTCCACTCCCGCAGCGGGATTGATGATCTTATTAAGACCGGGTTTGAGTTTATTTCCCATGCCCTGCTGGGTAGTCCCCTCTCTAGGGAACTTTGTACCTCCGGAGAGGGACTCAAGGGAGGAGCACTGCTCATCACTGGTGCTAAGGTAAATCTTTACTATCCAAAATCCCTTGCAAGAAATATTCATTCCCCATGATTGTTTTCACATTACAACAACAATGTATTGTTTTCTTTTTCTTTTTGCGGTTCACCAAAACAAAATGGCATGTAATTGTTATGTTGAATGAAATGACTGAGTTTTGTTTAGAGACTTCATATTCCATTTTATTTATGATTTCAGTTGTATGTGTGTGTTTTTTATTATTTTTGTTTTATTTATTGTTTCAGATTGTTATGTTTTATTTAGAATTTTTAAAATGCAGAGATCAGTTGTTTTTTTTGTTGTTTTTTTTAAACAAAATTAAAGATTATTGGTCTTTCAGATGGTGAACTTGCTCAATTTTGCCATTATCATTATATCACTTGACATCGGTCTCAAACAACAATATCATCGTTTATCGCAATTATTTCCCTTGACAAATTAACGGTCTAGAAAAATTTGCTTTCGTGACAAAACTAGTTAAGTGGATTTTGATCTGGTCTTTGACTGGATCATTTCAACACATTGCTCACAGGCTGTTGCTGCCACCGCCCTGTGGATAGTGGTAACTGATTAATATGCAAAAATAATGGAATTAAAATGATCAAAATGTAACGTTAGCTTGATTACATTTAATCAAGTGAATCGCTTCAGGTTCTTCCCTCACTTCCTCTCACAGGGCAGTGGGAAGAGCTCTTTGGCCCGAGCCCTTTGCAGAAAAAGCAGAGAGGATTTGGATGCACATGTGGAGGTGTTGGACTGCAGAAAGCTCCAAGGTCAAGAAACGTTCCTTTAACATGCAAATGGATCAGAGGACGAGCAGAACCTTTATGTTTTTATTTCATTTTTTAAAAATTTTTAGGCAAAAGGGCAGACACTGTGAAGCAGATCCTACAGGACATGTTCGAAGAGGCAGAGTGGGGACAGCCCTCCGTGGTCCTGCTCGACGACCTGGATCATTTGACCCGTGCAGCCACGTCACCGGAACACGAGCAAGGCCCTGAGGCGCTCCTGCAGCAGCACATTGCACAAAGTAAGTTAAGAAACTCACTTATACCACGTAAGGTTTGGGTATGTAAGCTAAGCTGCAGGTTTGTGGCTGCAGGCGTGTGTGACGTGGTCGACGAGGTGGTGCTCCACTCCAGCCTGGTGTGTCTGATCATCACCAGCCAGAGCGAACACTCTCTCCACCCTTCTCTCACAGAGATCCAGGGGTCCCACCTCATCCAGGGATTTGTAAACATCAAGCCTCCGGACCAAGTCGGTGCCTGACATCCAAACTCGCACGCTGAGAATACCCAAAAAATAATAATTCTGTCGGTATTAAAAACGATGTGTTGCTTTGCAGGCGCAGAGAGCTGCCATCCTGCACCGTCTGATCCTGAGGAAGCCTTTCCTCTCTGAGGAGAGCTTCAAAGATCTGGACCTGGAGGCCGTTGCCATGAAGACGGACGGATACACAGCCCAGGATCTCACTGTGCTGCTGGAGCGAGCTGTGCACGCTAACAAAATGCACGGAGGACACAGCAGTCAAGGTGCGCAAAGTTCTTTAGCTTTGAGATTCTTTAAGACTAATTGACCTTGTTATGCTCTTACATGATCTGTTCAGCTCAGCCTGATTTTTACCCATCATTCCTCAGGTGTCTGTCTCTCATGGAGGGATTTCGCGCATGCTCTCAGTGGGTTCACGCCTCCATCGCTGTGGGGCGTGGACCTTCACACGCCGGGTGGAGTCGGACTGGAAAGAGTGGGAGGGCTGCAAGAAGTGCGAGAGCAGCTGATGGACACCATCCTGCTCCCTGCTAAGGTCAACACACTGCTGCTCCCTGCAACAGGCCTTTCTGACTGATTCAGGACTTCATCATGCTTCTAATCTGCTGATATCATCTTAGTGCAAAGATCTGCAGATGCACGGCGGTATTACTCTGGTTTCAGTGTATACACGTTGTTCTTTGGTGCCTTGCAGTATCCGATCCTCTTCTCCAACCTTCCCATCCGGCACTGCTCTGGAATCCTTCTCTATGGAGCTCCAGGTACCGGCAAGACTCTTCTGATTAGGGCCGTGGCCAAAGACAGCGGGATGAACTTCATCAGCATCAAGGTAGCTCAGACTTTGGTTCTCATCGTCTGCGGGACTTTAGTCTTGTGTTTGAGGAAAACAAGGTCTCGTGTATTGAGATAAACCTTCACTTCTGCAGGGACCTGAACTCCTGAGTAAGTACATTGGAGCCAGTGAGCAGGGAGTTCGTGACGTCTTCCTGAGGTGAACTTCACTTTTTTTTTTTGGAGATTTGACAATACTTCGAAGTCATGCTAATGACTGTAAATGTTCCCACTGGTTTTCTCACCTCCCGTTTCAGGGCACAAGCTGCCAAACCTTGCATCCTGTTCTTCGATGAGTTTGACTCTCTGGCGCCAAGGAGAGGCCACGACAGCACAGGAGTAACCGACCGTGTGGTCAACCAGCTGCTCACCGAGCTGGACGGGGTGGAGGGGCTGCAGGGTAGGCCCTGAGCGTCGCTGCAACTTTAACCCTTAAAGCTGTTATGATACTGCGTCTGCTTGGAAATATGGCCCTGTTCCTACTCCTAAAAATATTGACAGCAGCAGTTGCTTATTGAAGGTTATTGCTGGTGTCTTTCTTCCTTGGCATTGTGGCCACAGACTATCAAACAGATAAAACTGCTGTTAGAGAAATGATCAGACTTCCTAATGATTGGCTGATAAAGCGTTTTTGAGAAGGCAGTAGATTTTTATCACACTTGGGTTTTAATTTTTGTTTATTAAACTAATTCATAGAGTAAAATATCATATTTGACTCAGTAGGGAGCAATACAGAAAAAATAATTGTTTTCCTATATTTGGTAATATGTATTACCTTATATTTGCAATTGTGTGAAACATCCATTCATTGAATTACAATTAAGATTGAATTGCACCATGGGTAATTTCATTTGAATGACTGGATCGGCTTGTTATGAAATGTACTGATCACAACTGAGTTTACTTTTTATAAAGCGCCTCAAGATGACATGTTTAGTAATTATATTTTATATTCTAACTATAACTAAGCCGGACTGCCCTGGTTTTTTTATTCTTAGACGTGGGTTTTTAATTTTTGACATAATCTCGTGTTCTGCCGTCGTGTGTAGGGGTGTACGTGCTCGCGGCCACCAGTCGTCCAGATCTAATAGACCCCGCCCTGCTGAGACCGGGACGACTGGACAAGAGTCTCTACTGCCCCCCTCCAGACCAGGTGTGTAGATTTAAAAATCAGTCATCTGGACTAGAGATTACACAGCATGACCCACGTTGTATTGCTCGCTGCTTTTTTTTTTTAACCATTCTGTTAAAAGATTATCTCCTTTTGCCTCTTGTTTCCAGGAGGCTCGTGTTGAGATCCTGAAGGCTCTAAGTTCTGGCCTTTCTCTGGCTCCAGATGTTGACCTGCAACAGCTGGCAGCAGTAACGCAGCAGTTCACCGGGGCGGACCTAAAGGCCCTGCTCTACAACGCGCAGCTGGAGGCCGTTCACAACAGCTCGGGCGTCGGCACGTCAAATGTACGCCCGTTCTCAATGTGCCTGCGGTTCTACGTTCTGATGAAACAAGAGGCAGAGTGTTGGGAGATTCTTTCAGCGCCTTGTGCTTGTGCGCTCGGAAGCCTTAAACTTGTCTGTGTGGCCCATCAGGAGCTGACCTCCGCCTCAGACACCGACATGAGCCTGTCCTCCATGATCTTCCCGAACACCAGCAGCGGCTCAGACGACTCTGTCGGAGAGGGGGAGCAGAGCTTGGCGCTGGACCAGTCCTTGGTTCTTGTTGAGCCCGCGGAGCTTCACGGCGAACACGAGGAGCGCCGCAGTAACGTCTGGAGGTTTTACTTTGGAAGTTCCTTTGAGTCGGAGACTGGAAACTCACCGGTTTCAAAAGAGGTGAGTTCCAGCTGCGTCATCTAAGAGCCGGTGTCCACATGTCTCACTTCAGGTATTGTCACAGTTGATAATGCGTAAGTGAAAGTACTTCATGTTTCCACGTGTTTTTGGGATTTTAAAATGATGCATTGGTTTTCAGATGTTTTTTTTTTTTTTTTTTCACAAAAATGTGAAAAAAACAAACAAACAAAAAAACTGAAATATTTTCACTCGCCATTAAAATTTCCACTTTGTATCTTTCTGTGACATAACATTCACCAAAGTTTAGATGTTTTAATGTAACGCATTTATCAAACTCGTAATAGATGCACGTCCTTCTGCAAGGCGTTGTGGGTGCTTCATCTGAGCAGCGTTTTCGAACCTGTTTGTAAAGAAAGTCGACTGAATCTGAAGGAAAAGTTTTTAGAGGTAGCCTCTAGATGTCACTGCATCTTCTCCCTGGACCTCTAACCTTTCTTCACTGTTGCCTCTCTTTTAATAATGACCACAAATCCATTTAATCTTGGCCCAGGACTTTGGTTGCTATAAAACGGAGCAAATAAAGTCTCCGTTTGACATCTGTGTGTTTAACAGGAATCCCTGTGCGCCTCTGGACCCAACTCCAGAGACCCGGTCAGCGGACTCGCTCCAGCTTACATGCCCTCCATCCAGACCGGATACAAAGAGCTCGGCCCCGAGCAGCTGGAGCGGCTGCAGCAGGACATCAAAAACATCAAGAACAGCTACAGGAAAGGAAACGTATGTGAAAATGCGTATTAACCTCCCCGTAAATGCTGTTATTTCCAGCAGTCATCTGCTATTCTCACCAATCTTCTGACTTCAGATGAATTACTCTGTGTGTATTTCAGCATCGGTTTTCAACGCCGCACTCGTCTACTCGTTTCTAATAGAAGCAACATCAGATTGAAGCTTGCATCTGTGTTTCTTTCTGTATAGGATGAGTTTGTGTGGACGCGTCCAGCCTCCAGCCAGCCAGGACTCCTGCTGTCTCAGGCTCACATTAGTTCTGCCTTAGCTGTGACCAGACCGTCTCTCAGCCCGGCCGACTGGGGCAAGTACACCAAACTGTGAGTACTGGGAAACCAGAGGAGACTCTCACATCACTGCAGTGATGTCTTTAAATAGATCTAGTCTCTCCTGCAGAATGATTATAGTGATAAAAGCAATATAATCAAAGTTTATGATTGCTCGTTGTCGCTGTGGAGAAATTGAGCCACTTAATCACAGTTTAACTCTAATGAAATATTTGCACTTGCATTATTTTCAGTTTTTCCTCACCTAAACTCTGTTTCCCTCTTTAGGTATGAAAGTTTTGGGGGTTCGAACGACAAATCGCCTCCCACGTTTACGCCAGGACAGCGCGTCACGTTAGCCTGATGGCAAGCATTCGTCTTAAACGTTTGGTTTATAGATTGTTTGTACATTTTGTGTACCGATGTGGTGAAATAAGAGATTTAAAATGTAATTATTGCACATATGTAAATTTTCAGATCTTGTGAGATTCTAAAATGTAATTAAAATATGATTGAATTGATTTGCACGTCTGATCGCCATTATTTAGTGTGGAGGTTTTGTATGAAGGTTTTGTTTTGAATTTTATTTGACCATTTTCCATGTCTGAATTGGTATAGAAAAAGAAAACGGAGTATGTAAAAATGCTTGATTTTTGTGACGTTTCTCATCTTCGGTTCTCAAAATGACAAAATGTTATAAAACAAACAAAAAACACACACATACACGTTACCTTTTAATAAGAATTACATAAGTAGTTCAAAATGATTTTGTGCTTAAATATTCTGAAAGTACAGAAAAAAAAATAGTTTTTAATCTGGTGTTGGACCTTTTATTTTTTTTGGTTTCATACAATATATAGATGAAATGTGCTTAACTTATAATCCAAAATGTAGCTTTTGTGAATTAAAATGAAAGAAATCAGCTGAGGTGGTTTGGGTATCTAATCAGGATGAGTCCATTGGGAAGTTTTCCATGTAAGCCACACTGGAAGGAGAACAAGAACTCCCTACTATTCCTGATCCACTGTGATGAGTTTAATCATGTTTCCAGGGAAGAAGGACGTCAGAAATTCCCTCTTGGACCTGCTACGTCTGCTGCAGATGTAGCAGGACAAAAATCTGATAGAACAACACTGAATAGTAATATATGAACTATTTTGACAATTAAAAATACAACTCCGGTATTTTTGTGGCCTCACCAAGTAGAAGTAGACGAGTAACTGGCAGGAGTTAGGCTGGGGGAAAAAAACACAAGTGGAATCATTAATGTCTTAAAAAACTCTGCCTACCAGCTGGCCTTTAGAAAGTCAGCATACTTTAATCTTTAATAGACAGACAAACTTACCTGTTTAGGTAGGATGAATATGGATAAGACAAAGCAGAAACAGCTGTAGCTCTTTTTAAGGTTATTCTGATATAAAAGCTCCTTAATACCCAATTTTAAAGGGAACATCTAAAACCTGCAGGTCAGCGGTATCTGGAAACTAGAAGTTTGAAAATTGTGTCACGTTTCACTCAGACACAGTCTAATGCAACAACAATCAACCAAATTACCAAAGCAACATCAGGTTTTATGTTCCAAATACATAAAAGTGACTGGTCTGTCACAAAACACACCAATCAGATGAGAGATTATTTTTTTAAGAGCCCAGCTTTTCACAGGATTTTGTATTCTGCTGCTCCCATTTGTTGCACTTCTGCAACTCTTTTGACGTCGACTTCAAATTCTTCTGCAATTTTCACTAAAAACATTCATTTCACAGCATTCACACGGCATTTTCACAGGAAATGCAAATGTTGCTAGTTATTATTTTAAGATTTAAGAATATAATCTATTCTGAAATGAAATCCCAACTCAATCATATGAGCCAGATAAAGAGAAAAATGGCTCTGCAAGTTTTAGAAGTTCAAATTATTTTTCGCCGAAAATATCCCTTCTTCTGGAGAAAGGCTTCAAATTTTACTTGACTTTATTTTTCCTAATTTATTTTTCCAGTAAGCACTTGCAGGTTTCTGTAGATATAAAAATAGCAGGAGGAACATGGTTTTAGCTCGCCGTGGTCTCGCTTCAGTCCCACACATCGAGGGAGGACAACAGAAACGGTCCAGTGGGAGTGTCCATCCCTTAATCAATGTCTCAAGCACCTGCTATGAGACAAAGTCGTGTATACACAAAGAGCACCGTAAAAATACAGAAACGAGTCAGTTTATCTTTTAAATTTCCTCAGATGTTTTTAGGTCTCAGGTGTATTAAGGGAACATACTCATTTCCCACCAGAAAAAGGGCCTTTCTTGAATTAGTACTTCCTCCTCCTCATCATCAATCATCCCAAATGATTCATGAACTGCTGCTGTCTTTCAAACATAGAAACTTCAAGGGAATCTCACCAGAATTAGCTCCAGACTAGCAGAAAGCACAGCAGACTTTTTTTTTTTTTTTTCCCCGGATGTGTTCCCTTTACTCTGAACCAAAATAGATCAAAACTGTTTTGATCAAACAGAAGAGGGCGGTTTAGTGATCTGCAGAGAATCAGACTCTTTGGGTACTTTTTAGTCAAATCCCACCAAAAAATAAATAAAAAATACAGCAGCTAGCAAAGATGACAGATGACATTGATTCACGGACACTGGAGATCTTGGAAGTGTCGTCAGCTACTGTATGATTTTTTTTTTTTTGTCTAGCTTGCAATTGATTGTGAAAAGCTGGAGGTTTGATGATGGACAATGATGACAATCAGTGATTGAAGGTGAAGTGAATTTAAGACATCCTTAAAGTGTCAAAAGTAGAGATTGCGACTAGCTGCAACATCATGGCAGCCCGACCTAGTAATTATTTGGCCACTTGGGGACCTCTCAGATGTTATGTCATCATTAGGTATGCCAAAAGAAAACGGGGTGACGTCATGGCAAAAAGTTAGTTATTCCATCCCTTCACTGTAAAACACTGGGAATTTTCCACCCTGTATTGCAATAGGGACAATTAAAACAAGTTCACGAACTCTGATATGTTGAAATTAAGCTTATTTAAACATACTGTGTGCTAAACCTGCTAATAAATGAAGAGAAGACAGATATTTTTTTTAATATATGTTTTAATGTAAACAGCAGTTTTAGGGGCTTTGAAAAAAATTCTAATGAAGATAAGAAGGCATTAAATAGGAAGGACAAAAATATATAAATCATACTAGGAATAAAAATGATGCTTCCTTTTTTCTTCCTTAAATTAAAAAAATACATAAATTCTCAACTTTGTGGCCTTCATTAGTCTGAAAAATACGCAGAGAGAAATGAAAAAGTCAAATTCCCTTTACCTAAGCACCCACAACCAGGCTGTTCACAATTTTAAAAATTACTAAATGACCACATTACACATGACAAAACAAAACAAAAGCTCCGATATTGCTTAGGAATGTTGTCGTTTACAGCAGTCTTCAAAATAAAAACAAAACAAAACAAAACAAAAAAAGACTCAAATTAGGAAAAAGATGAGAGTATGTCGTCTAACGATGGCGGCTCTCTTACAGATGTCTGATGGCACTGCCACTGTGTACGTATGTACAATGAGCAACGAGCAGCTGTGGTTTTCAATAACATCAACGTGTGTATAAAAAATACTGTGGTAAAGTGGTCGGATTTTGAGAATCACCTTATTTGAACAGTCTTCAGTGTGTGTTAAGTGAGACTGGGGCAAAGACAAAGAAGTATTTTAATGAACTATGGGCTCCGCTGGGCGAGATCCAAAACATTTAGCTGCAAAACATTTAGCTGCCACAAAGTAAGTGGAAATGTGACAAAATATAAATACTTCTGACAAGGTGACACAAAATCCTCTCCATTTACAAAATTGTCATCTCTGATCTCTGCAATCTTTGTCCCTCACAAGAAAACCCTGAGGAAAATAAAATAAAATAAAATAAAAAAAAGAACGTAACAAAAACCTAAAAAACAAAAAACAAAAAAAAACAAAGGAGGTGAAGAGAATGAAATTTCAACGCATTTGTCTACAGAAGCAAGAAGACAGCAAGAGGCTGGGCAGGAAGGAAGAAAAAGAGAAAGTTTGGAAACATCAGGTCACAGGAGGAAAGCGATGGTGGCGATGTGGAGACGCAACAAACAAACGCTCCCTGGCTGATGACTCTGCACTGACTCCCTCGGTCCATCAAGTGCAAATATTTAACATCAATATTTACTATTTTTCCTCTTATAAAGCTCTGATAAGAAACGAGAGCTCGCCTAGAGTTCGTTTTAACCATTATCACTCACTTTTTCTTTATGCTTCTTCCAGTATTTGAGAAAAGAGGGGCTTGGTTGGTCCAGTGAATACAGACGGTGCAGACTGGGTTTTGGGAGGGCGGGGGAAGGGGGTTCAGGCTTTTCGGGGGGAGTGCAGGTCTAGTTACAGTCGTAAACAAAGTCATAGTTGCTAGGTTCTTTGGGAATCGGGGGAGGCGCCTCAGGAATCTGGATGTTTTCTAGATCCAGCAGGCGAAGCTTCATCTCCATGGAGAGCAGGGTGTCCATGTCTGTTTTGGTGTAGTCACTGGTCATCTCCTTCCCCAGGAGAGCGTTGAGACCATCCGTCCATACGCAGTACTGCAGAGAGACGGGCCGAACCAAAGCATCGCATTGAAATTAATCCAAGGAACAAAGACGTTGTCTATAAAATATACTTCAGTTCAACAGTGCTGGGCTGAAAATCCTCATTACGACAGACTTCGGCTCTCGTTTCCTACAGTTTAGACTTGATAACACAATCAGACTTTTCCAATCAACTTCTTTCCTGTCGACAAACAGATGCTGCATCGAGGCAAATGCCATACGGTGACGTAAAAAAGTCTTTACCCCAAACAGATTTCCTCTCTTTTTGCATTTTTTTTTCCCCAACCCTCTAAAATGTTTCAGATCTAAGACAAATTTTAATATTAGACATCTCCCTTGTTGAATCAGGAAACAACTGCTGTGAACAGCAGAAGTGGAGTTCAGTGTCACTCTGCCGAGGCCTGATTACTGAGAAACCTCTGGAATCGGGAAATCGGCCGTAGACGACCTGCTGGTAGCCATGAAGAAAACCTTTCCAAGGATTTGGGACTCCAGTAGCCTGACCACTGCTTCCCACCTGATTCTCATCAATTCTTCTCTCTACCAGAAAATCCTTAAGGAGGATTTCTGGTGACCTTTGGGACATTTGTGTTTGCAGCAGGCCAATTATCTAAAGGACACCTGCAGGTTTATTGCTGAATAAAAAAAAAAAAAATCATGAAGGTTTTGTAGTGGTCCAGTCAAAGTTTGGACCTAAATCCAATGGAAATTCTGTGATGTGACCTTAAGCAGACCAACCACACTGGAAAACTCTCCAAATTTAAGTTGTGACAAAAAAAAAAAGCAAACAAATTTGAAAGGGTGCAAATACTTTTTTTTCATAGCAATTATTGGACATGCAATTCGACTTCAGTTTTTACATTCACTTCAAATTACTTTTATACTCAAAACTGTTTTAAAAGTGCTTGAAAACATCCCGAAGACAAGCGTTTACTCAGACAGAAAGACAGAGGTAGGACCTAAACAAATCAGTGCCTCGAGTGTCGTACGTCCCTGTCATCACTTAAACACTTGTATTATCAACTAAATATGACACTCGGTGGATTTATATTTAGAAACCTGCCTGTCCCTGTCTTCATCAAACACGCTTATTCTGTCTGACGCAGCCAACAGCCACCAAGTCGACCTCTGCCGACTTACCTCATGCTTGTCAGGAGCGATGAAGTTCAAGTACTCATCCGACTCGTAGAGGACAGAGAAAGCCAGCTCCAACACCTCCTGCAGAGAGGACGGGGCAGAAAGCAGACGAGGATGAGCGCTGGGGAAACTGTGCAAAAACGGCACCGGAGTCGTCGACAGAAATGGAATATGCGAGGAAGAGGGGAAAACGAAACGGTAGGCGGGGAGTCGTAGCACAAATCTGTGAATTTAGGAGGGCAATGGGAAAACTATGCGACATGATTTCAAGCATAGCAACAAATATTACAGATTAAAAGTAATGTTTTTGTGTGTGATGTGCGGTAAATATGCTGAACTGTTGTGATCCTGCTATCCTTCAGAAACCATTAACTATCTTTATCCACTGAGCAAGGCGATATATGTTCTTGTGGAAACCTCACAGAAGGGGGTACAATAGCTAATACAGAGGACACGTCTGAACTGGCATGCAAAAAAACAATTTCCACCATGCAATATGACATCAGACTTTCAGAAAATGCTGCAGGAAAAAAAAAAAAAAATCAGCGGCTTGTTTTTAGCATCCAAATGAGTAAAAGAATTTAAAATACAAAGGGTCAGCTAGAAAAATATGAGATTTGTCTATATTACAGACTGTACTGGATGAAAAACAGATGAGTTTCAGAATATGACTGACATAAAACCATGTAGCGTTCGCCCTCCGCTGTGTCTGAAGACACCAGGATTTCAAAACTCAGAGGAACGCGACATGCAGCGTGGACTAGAGCAGGAATCCAATACCAATTTCACCTGTATACTCTGCGTCTGGATTCAGGCAGCAGATAATTAAACATTTAGTCTGAGGCTGCAGCCCAGCCACACTTTCTGGGCAGATAATAAATAATGCAGCTTCAGTTCATTTGTTTCAGAGGGAAAAACGCTCTGCTTTTTGAGCGAGAGAATAAATGCTCCGTACGTTTAATAGTCGCTGTCCCAAGCAGGCGTGTTTTACTAACAAAGGGGGTTTTGGCTCAATAGCTTTAAAGAACTGTAAAACCAAAAAAATGCTGTATTACTGCATTTGCATGTCTCTTTATAAGCGCTTAACGATCCACGTTGGAAGAGATATTTAGCCGATGGATGAAATGATAAGAAGTCGGCAACCCATAGAGCTGTACAGCTAGCGCTGCTGAAAACAAAGACATGCAGGCTAGTCCGGGCAAAAGTACATCATATTTTCCTTTCTTAGTCAGAAAGACATTAAAACGTCTAAAACTCTGACATTTTATTTGAGTCTCATCATTATACACAGTGCCTCGCAAAAGTATTCACGCTCCTTGACGTTTTTCCACATTTATTATCCTCACAACTGATGTATTTGACTGGGTTTTTAAAGGATAGAACACAAAGATGAACATAATTGTGAAGTGGAAGGAAAACGTGCGTGACTTTTTGGTTAAAATGAAAGTCTGAAAAGTGTAGAATTAACAGGGATATAACGGGCGGCTGCTTTCTTTGTCTACAGTACAAGACGTAACATAAGGGAGTCCTGTGGGTGGGGGATGAAGGTCTGCAGGGGCAAATTACTGAATGATGTGTACATGGATGGAGACAAGACGGAGCTTTCATTCTGGTTAAAGCTCCAGAGTGAATGCTCGTGTTACTGACATATTAGAACAGGAGTGGGGGGAAAAAAAACTCGACTGATTTCAGTCAACAACAAACTATTTAGTCATTTATGTGAACAAAACGCTGCTGATGAATGCGTTTGGCTCTGTGAAAACCACTGAGATGTAAGTTATTGTGTTATTTCCAAAAGCAGAATTTATGTAACTGACATCATGTTACACAACCTCTCTCTCTCTCTCTCTCTCTCTCTCTCTATTACACACACACACACACACACACACACACACCCATGTTTTCTTAGCTGGATACACACCCACCCAGGCGCTTGCATGTGTTCACATGCACACGCAAACACTGAACACACACCTTGTTTTGCTTGAGGGCTCCTTTTTCCTTCATGTGAGGACAGTCTTTGCCAGTGATAACAGCTTTGATATCAGCTACAGGCACTGCAGAGAGGACAGATGACAGTTAACAACAACAACAACAACAACACACACAACTCTGCCCTCCCAGATGGCTGCTTGGTTAATTCGAGTAATTAAAATCCAAGTAAAAACTAAGGCTAAAAAAAAAAAAAATAAGAAAAGGGTATTCAATCTGCACTGACAGTTAAGGGGAAAATGATTCATACTCCTGGAAGAATGAAACATAAAATTATTATGTTTCAGCCGAGAACCTTGTTGCTTATGGGGCAATGAGACCGGCATCTCCCAAACGTCAAGAGGACAACGTAGAAGGGATATTGTTTCCCAGCAAAGCCGGGATGTTGAAAATATTTCTCAACAAGCCACAAAAACATATTTATTGGGCAAAATATCAATCAGGTCCTTTTTATACCTGCTGACCAGCTGCTTGTATGTTTCTACAGACAATTTGCCAATTTATAACTCTGACACCTCAAATTGGTAATACTACTTCCAGTCCGAAGAAACATATTGATCAAATTAAAAGATTTCTCCAAACCCAAGTATGGTGATGTGTGTGTGTGTGTATATATATATATATATATATATATAAAAAGAGTGAACATGATATTAATCAACATCATTCCTTATAGGCAAGACAGTAGGCTATAAAGTTTGACAATTTAATGCTCATAAAAAATGTCAACGTTAGCAGTGTTTAAAAAAAAGAAGTCTAATGAAAACTCATGTCTTAAATGTTTTTTTCATGTAAAAGCGGATAATATATAAGCTCCCAGTCCATGCAGACACTGGTGAAATGTCATTTAATGACAATTTAAGGATCGTGCAGGGATCCTTAAATTGCTGCACGATATATAAAAAAAAAAAAAAAAAATTATATATATATATATATATATATATATATATATATATATATATATTAATTTAAATCTTCTGTGGATATGTTTTTAATGCTTAATAAATATTTCTAGCAAAAATTCTTAAAAATAAACAAAAAAATAATCACAGCGAAGAAACTAAATCAGAAAATGCAGCTTCTACTTTATTCTGACCTCTCAATGTTTAAATAATTTTATCCTGATCCAATACTTGGAGTTTCAAATTAGGCATTTTCACATGAATTGTTGGCCGTACCTGCAACCTGCTGTGCCATGGTGTGTTTTATGTAACCAAGTCTGAATCAACACCGCTTATTATGATTTTGATTATGGATAATACAGTTTTATGCTCGTTGTAATGCTCATCAGAAAATGTTCTGATCAAATGTCACATTTTTCCCAGAATGCCCTGGAATCCTGTGATTACAGCTTTCAATGCAAGGCATGCTAAAAAGATCAGAGCTGCAATTAGTGCAACTTAAAAAAAAAATAAAGTATTGAAGTCCTGTTTTCGAAGTAAACACTTTGGTTTTATTATTATTGACAAATGAACCAGAATGACAGGTTTCTAGTGTTATTTGTGCAAAAAAAAGCAATCCTTTAATTATAACTACTCAAATAGCATTGACAGGAAACAGTTTGGAAACCTGTTAATTAAACCTTCAGCTAAATTTGATGGATACTCACATTTGTCCTGTAAGGAGTCATGGGGGACTTCTCCCTGGGGGCTCTCCTCAAGATCTCCATAGTGCAGGACTTTATGATTCGGAGACAGCCGGCAGTACCAGAACTTATCTGGAAGAATCAACAAGAGATGGATTTAGACGAGTTATGAAATAAACAGCAGCTGGCAAAAAGCATGAGTCATCAAGAGGAGAGAGAAAATTAGCTGACAAAAAGAAAAAAAAAAAAAAGAAAAAAAAAAAGATCAGAGCCAAAAGACAGCCTTGAGGAAAACCCGCAGACGGGTGAAGATCTTCTCCACAAGGGAGGGATCATGACGACAGACAGTCGGTTTTCACAAATATCAGCAGCAATACCCGGTAACCTCAAGTCAACCAATGACAAGGGTTAAAAAAAGAAAAAAAAAATCTCAGAGAAACCTGAAGAGGCTAAATTCAAGGATGAATCAGATTCATAACGGGAACGTCTGCCCTGGCAGCAGGAAAAAAACGGTTAAATTTCCATGCAGGAAAATGTGATTTGGTGTTTTTCCCCTATTAATAATTGAGAGGGTTTACAAGCAGATACATGGCTAAATTGCTGTGACAATACCCTGCTTTAAACATAGATTAATTTCACAGAGAAGCAGCAGCTTCACGCAAACGCAACCGGATGATGAAACTAAAAAAATATTAGAAAAAGGGTGGGTAAGAAGAAAATCCTATTAAAAAAAAAAAAAAAAGGAAATCCGCCGGCACAGACTACATTTTAATGAGTGCAAAGTTGATAAAGAGTGAAGCTAAAGTGGTTTTAAGACTAAAGAATCGGGGCCTATACTCTACATAGTGTTGCTTGATGCAATTCTCCACCACTCTGCAGCAAGTCCGATATTCTTTTAGTTTATCTTTTTCTGCCAAAGTGGGCATTAAGCTTACTGTCGCTGGCAGCGAGCGGACACACACACAGACGCACGCAAACACACACACACACACACGCACACACACAGCAACGCTCTGGCTGGAGTGTGAACAGTTGCCATATCCTAATTGCTGAAAACAAGCCGGCTGGTTCCAGGCGGGTGTGGAGTGGTACCGATCCACAGGGAGCAGATTGATAAAAAAAAAAAAAGAAAGAAAAAAGATCCGCTTGGTTACTGCGAAGCGAGGAGACGAGATCGACTGTTCGGCTTCGCCGTCAGGCTGATGGATCGGTGCGCCTGCAGGTGTCTGCGCTCCGGAGCGCGAACTCTCTCACCTCTTGGCTTCGACTGATTCAACAACATGCAGCCATGAAAGATGAGATTCAAAAAAAAGTTCTGGCCAAGACTTTCTTCCTTTCATAAAGTACACCTCGGTGAGATGAAAATACAGCTACCAGCTATAAAACCGCTCTTAGGAGGCTGGAGAGACGCTGCACTTCCCCTTCTTCCCCCTCGTGCGCTTCAAGAACAGAAGCTTTCCGAGAGAAATATTTGTTTTAAATGGACAGCACAGGATAGAGAGGGGAATAATTCAACAGTGGAGTTGAGGTGAATTAATATTTAATGCTATGGATACATCTGATCAGGATGGAGGATTTTTAAACAGTGAGATGAGAAGAAGCCGCGGCAGGTTTAAAACGGCAAAGAAAAAAAAATAGAGATGTAACAAACTGTTAATCGTCATTCAGCTTACTTAAGGCATCTAAAAAAAGTGCAGTCCAAATTTACACACATGCTCAGCTGGCATGAGAACAAAGGCTGAGAGAGGAGAGGAAAGACGGATATGTGCATGTTGTTGGAGGACAGATAGAGGAGAGGAGTAATTTGAAGGCTGAGCAGATTCACCCAAAAGCAAAGCACTTAAAACAGAACCGAGATAGCAACGCTCCGGAGGAGCGGGATAAGTGGTAATCTAAGAGAGGAAGTCAAACCAAGCTGCAATAAATACATTCAGGGTTAAAGATAATCTGTTATGCCTCTGAGCCGCGAGGCGAGGTATCGACGGTGGCGTAAAGTTTGACTCATGTAAGGATGAGCGGGTTCTGTGGCTTAAAGGTGGGACGCAATAACGACAGCCGCTCCGAACCTTTTTGCACAAAACACTTCAAGGTGAGATTTGGATTCCCTCACGGAGATAAGAACCATGAAAGGGTAATAAAACAGAGAAGAAAAAACCCCCATCACCGAATATCAGCACCAAAGACGGCGAGGGTTTTACATCACAGCTGATCGTTAATGCAGGATCCTCTCTCAAATCTGATTTGCCATCTTTTGTCTTCCTTTGAAGTTTATGATTATGTAATCCTGCTCTTATGGCCAGATGACACCTGACCAGACAAATCCTAATGAGGATGTAAAGTGCTGAAATGAACTGACTCAGAGAGACCATCACAACACCTCCAAAAAGAAAAACGAAAAAAACAAACTAACAAACAAAAAAAAAACATGTTATTTGAGAGAGCAGAAGTTGGAGGGGTTATGGCAACGGTTGTTGCATTTTTAGATTGAATATAAAATGTCAGACTGGATGATTTTAACGCACTCCGACCTGAGCAGACGTGTACATTCTTGGTGGTTCATTCTTATTTTCCATCACTGAGGAAAAGTAGTGCTATTACAGCTGCAGAATCTGCAGTTAAATCACTACGCTGATCTTCATGTTTTCACTTTATAAAACGTTTGTTTTTAGCGCCTTCGGATGAACCCAACTCTAGCTATGTTTGCATGCCGCGGAGGTGTGTCGAAGGGCAAATGGGAGTAGGAAAGATGTCGCGCACGCACTTTTGAAAAGACTCGCGATGCATTTTTTATGCCTTAAAAGACACCCTGTACCACTGCGTGTCTCTCGACTTCAAAGGTTGAGAGAGAGCCAGAGGATTTGTGCAAGTGATCAAGAGTGCAGATTCGCAGCAGTCCAGAGGCTCAAAGATCCCCGCTGATAAAATGTGTCGTGCCTGGTTTTCACAAAGAAAAGGGACCGAGGAGACGGTGACGAAGATCAAAAGGAGGGATATGAGGAAGAAATCAGAAGAAGGAGTCCTTGCGGATGGAGGAGTGTGAATTAAAAACCACGTGTGGGTCCAGAGCGCCTCACCTTGCCTCCTGCGACTGCTGATTTTCCTAAAGCAGGTCCCCTCGCACAAACGGTTGAGCCTCTGCTGTTTGATCAGCTCCATGATCTCTGGCTGGATCTTTTCTCTCAGCTCCCTGTGGGAAAATAAACACAGATTACTCATTTGTGGAATTATCTGCAGTCTGTTAAAAGTGGCCCTGAACTGCAAAGTGTATCTAGAAGATTAAATTAGCCATCTAAAAAAAAAAAACAAAAAAAAAAAAAATCTCCTAAATAATCTGTGTGTTAAAAGACATTAAATACACGTGCACAATCAATCCCAGTGTTTGTAATTTGGCAAGTCTGAGACACAGAGGAAAAACCAGCAATAAATCAATGAGACCAAAGCAGTTTACAGAGAGAAGTTAAAATTTACAACAATAAAAAAAACGTTTATGTAAGCACGGACACAGAAAAATCAAAGACGCACTATGAGGGCTCAGTTCATGAGATGCACAAGCCAAGTCGAGAAGTTGATTCTCAGAATTGATTTATGAGCTCCGAAGCAGCACGACCTTCTGCCTGAAGGGAGGAGGAACAGTCCAAGATCTGGACGAGATCCGAAGCAAATTTCACGCAAAAAAGTGTAATAATAATAAAACGATTCACAGAGTAATTGCTTGGTGACGCAATTTGGCCAATTTTACATTTGACCAGCCCCGAGCTCTTACCTTTTTCCAACTCAAAGATAAGATTTTTTTCAGTGTGTGTGAGCTGCTCAAATGAAATCCGAGGCAACGCAAAACGAGCGAGAAGCTATTTAAAAAGGCAACAGCATTCCTAATACCCGATATTGGATGTTGGTCCAGGCTGTCAATCAACTGGGAATTTTGTTCCATCCCTTTGAAGAATCAATATCCATCGGTATCAGCAGGTCGGGGTTTTTAACCAAATCAGATTATCGGCAAGAACATCTTGAGCGCATCTCTGTTTTTCTGCACCCTTCATTTATCATTTCAACTTTCTTCTTCATCACCTTTACTTTGTTTGGTTCGTTGACCGTCCCACTCAAGATGTGGATCTGTGGTCAGAAATCTTGAAGGTTTTAGTGAACAAGGTGAATATTATCTCTCCTGCGGCACTTTTCTGCTGCCGCCACAAATCTCTGAACGCCTCGTCCACATTGTCTTATTACAGGTTCAGTTTAAATAGACTAATTCAAGTGAATGCGGAAAATCTCGCGGCACCGGATCGCAGGGGCAGAACAAAGGAAAGGCACCTGGCAAGGTGATGGAATAAAGAAATGAGGCAAAAACCGTCAGGGATTGTGGAGTACCTATCATGAAGCATCTGTAAAACATTGATTAGTTCGACTGGAGAGGACATTCATAGATGAATTAAGCAGCAAAAGAGAAGGAATGAAAGAACAAATAAAAATGCATTTTTTTTTTTAAAGTAAATATTTCAGTTCGTTCTGATTTTCTCTGATTTCCTTCGTGTGCCGTTGTGTCCGGTGGGATTAGGCGTCTGTGAAGGTTTTGGACTCTCCCCTCCCAACGGCGATTCAATAAGCCCTTAGCGCAGCATTGATTACCGCTGACAGAGACGAGTTCTCTCAGCGCAACGATTTCTCAAAACTGCTACCTACTCCATTAAAAACAAGGACAGAACAATGTTCTCCGATACAGAACGTGGATTAATGATACACGGGCTCTCTGAGAGGGCCATTAATTGAGCGCAGACTAAGAAGGCCGCCTGCAGATACTTAGAATTTAATGCAGAGATTCATCAAAAAAAAAAAGGAAAAAAAAAGAGCAAGTTGGTGCAGCCTGTTTTAGGCCATTTGCTTGGCATTTAGATGAAAAATGTAAAGAAAATGGAAAAGCTATTCCAGAGACATTAAGGATTATGGTGATTTGAATATTTGCACTATTTTGGTTCAAATACCTATTGAGTTATGTTTAAAAATGGACTGCAACAGTTAATACCAATAGGATTCGGCAGATACTCCAAGTCTATACCGTTCACTCGAAACGGCATTAAATTAATTTTTACTAGAAAGATTTTACAATCTGGGAAGAAAAAAAAAAAAAAGTGGAATTGACCCTTCCCCCCCCCCCCCCTTTTAGACGTACAAGATGGGCCGGGACTGGAAATCTTCCTGATTCATCCTCTCGGACTGACGTATCTTCAGGATCTCTGTGTAGCTCAGGTTCTGCAGGCGACTCTTGAACTGGTCCAAGGAATTAGGCTTCACAGAGAGCGCTCGCATGATCTGCTCTCTCACCACCTGCATTACCTGGAAGGAGGCAGAGGAGGAGAGAGACAGGTGAGACGAAGAAAGTCGCCAAACGCCTTTCTGGGGGATAACTTTGCTTCTTGATTTTAGAGTTCACCAAAGCATAGGAACTTTTCCAACAATATCAACGACGCGTTTCTGTCTAATCCGACTAAAAATGAAAGGAACTGAGCAAAAGAAGCCGATACTTTTTGTTTCATCATCCTGTTCGCGTCTGGCCAGAAACATTTTTTTTTCAAATAGCACCGAGTACATGTGTGAATTCACTCAAACAGTTTTCTTCAGATCGCAATGGGGGAAAAAAAAAATTAGCCACCAGGACTAAAGAGAAATATTTTTCAATTACCATGCATCCATCTAACAACGCGGTGTGCCGTTAAACACCGGCATATTCATAAGCAGCTCAGACCAGATGGCATTTGAATAAACCATCCTGTGTGTCTGTTTGTCCTTGTCATTTGTTAATGATGTTTTTTTTTTTTTTCATCTGCTCTCACGGACAATATGGGTGAGAATTATAACAACAGTATCCTAGGAATGATTTATGTCCATTAAAACAAATATATATTTATAAAAAAAAATTGACGAGCAAAAACACTCAGAACTGTAAAACCTTTCTGTGCAGCAGAGAGTTTATTTCTTTGTGGTTTTGGGTTACCAGGTTCTCGCATAAAGGATGAACAGCGGCATTTGTGGCTGTCACTTTTTTATGGTTCAGATCTCCCACTGATGCATAAAACCAGATACATACAATGAATAAAAAAAACCCAACAACAACAAAAAAACATTTTGTTTACCTCTGTGTCCGACTTTAAATCTGAATAAATGTTAAAGTCGGCAGGGGTTGACAAAAATGTTTCGGATTGTTAATTGCCTGTATATTCAGAAGGCGGGAGCGACGATCAGGGTGCTCCAGCCTCTCGGGTGATCATTCTGCAACTTGAGTGACACCTATGAAAGTGACTTTACTGCACAAAGTGACAGCAAGTCTGATTACTGTTATGGGAGGTTTTGAGCTTATTACAACATAAGGAAATTACATTTTCAGCAGTTTGGCAGAACTGGGCTTATTTTAACACCATTATTAAAGCTTGATTTTTTGTTTTATAGCATAAAAGCCTCTTCGTTATTCTGCATATGCACTCAGAGTTGAAAGCTAAAATATTCAAAAGCAGCTCCTTTCATTTAGCTTTGCGCTCTAACAAGTAATTTGAATTCTGCATAATTATGATTTGAACAATAACATAACCCAAAGGCCCATTTTTTTTCTCTTTTTCTTTTTCTGAAATCATTCAGCAAGCAAACAAAAGGGTTTTGACAGAGAACGCCTGTCCCCGTGTGGAGTTCACTCTCAACATGAGTTTCTTAGGTTGTGTTGAACTCTAGAGCTCAGTAAAAGCTTGGTGGCTTTAATAAAACAAACATTTCTGTAGCCAAGAACGGTTGCTCTATATATTACAGATGATGGGGAATCAGATGTGACACGCAGCTATGAAAATGGATCAACATTGTTAGCCTCTGCTGCTGCTGCTGGGCCTGCAGCAGAATCATCACTGGATAAAATCCCTTTCAAGTGACAGGAAAGAAAACTGATTTTCCTTCTGTATTCTGTAAACACTACAGTCGCAGCATCATTACATGCTCAAAATGATGTGCAGCATTAATATTTTTGCGTCTCGTTTGTTTCTTGGTCTTCATGATGCTGTTGAAGACGAATCTCCACTGGACTGATACTGTAATTAAATTCAACTTAGGTGGAGTCGGTTTAAAACTTAACGACTTCCAGATTCATTAAGTTGGTTGCAGTGGACTTTATTTAGGGGTATCAAGCTGACCGGGGCTGAACAGAAATGCATAACACATTTTATTTTTTTTGAGTTTTTAATGTTCAGAAGATCTGAAAACCCTGCATCATTTTTTTTTCTCAATTATGCTGCACATTCTGTTGTTTGTGCACATAAAATACACTGGAATTCGTTATTCTAACGAGAAAATGTGAACATGCTCAGCAGGGATGACAACCTTTCCGCTCTATAACTGCTATGTTCTTCTGTGATGCACTAATCTGCTAGGTCTGGTCTGGGTACTCAAGTTTAACGACGAGGCTTAAACCCGTCAAAAATCCCAAGCAAGTCCTATGCGATTTTTTTTTTATTGGTTTTCTTTTTTTTTTTTTTTTTTTTTTTGCTGCAAGGCGATTTAGTCATCATTTGGAGGAAACTTTGGACTCTCACCACTCAGACTGAGCCAGCGATAAGGCCATCAAAAATAGAAAATTTGAGCCTCTGGAAATGCATGTGAAGCATAAGCCTGAATCAAGCAAGAAAAAACAAACAAACAAAAACTGAAAGATTTTAGGCCACTAATATGAGTGTAATCTTCCTTGATTGTCATCAGGACTCTGTGTGCATAAAGACGAGATCTGGACTCAAAGTCCTGCCTCTGAAGATGAAGCTGCAAATCAATATGGACAGACAAAGAAGCCAACTCAATTTGTTATTCGGCGTCCACTAAAGTCCGCTGTTAAAATGCTGGTGGGAAGCTTTTAGCCTGAACTTGTCGCTAATTAAACTTTAATCAACGGATCAGAACACATCTCTACGACTAAGCAACGAGAGGAGCCACTAATTTTAGCCACAAGTCTCAACGTGACATCACATTGAACCTGCAAACTCCACTGTCGACGCCAACCACATTTAATAATTTCGTTTTTGGATTGATTTACACACACACACACACACACACACAAAATCGAGCTACATAACCACGTCTTCCCTCTCCGGTGTGGCATTAAATCTGTTACTGAAGCTGATGCAAAACATCTGTGGCACTGCAAAGCCAAGCCGTAAAATACCCTTTGACAGGGCAGACAAGGTTGAGACAAAGCCGCTGTGTGCTGAGCTTAACCTTAACCAACATCATTTTCAAAATGATGCTAATGGAATTAAAAATTAAATAATGGCTCCCTGACACGGACGTTTTTTTTTTTTTTTTTTTTTTTTTGGGGGAAAAAAAAAAATTTCCTTCCCTTTTCCCTCAAACAAAACTTGGGAAAGATTCCTGCTGCACATTTAATGAGACAGGAGGAGGACTTC
>NW_015113848.1:0-7300 GCF_001443285.1 Poecilia latipinna | reverse complement strand
TCCCTGACACGGACGTTTTTTTTTTTTTTTTTTTTTTTTTGCAGAGATAAAAGAAAATTTCATGCCCTTCTCCCTCAAGCAAGACTTGGGAAAGATTCCTGCTGCACATTTAATGAGACAGGAGGAGGACTTCAGCGTCTCTGAAGTCTGTGCGTCACTTCAAATGTTGCTTAATGTTTTATTCAATTCTCATATTCAGAATAAAAAACTGAGTTTATTCCACCTGATTTAATTAAAATTGTGCCATTGTGCCTCACTAAAGTAGCCAAATCACTTCGCTACTTTTTCACATTTTGTCACATTTTGACAGTTTTTTTTTTTCAGGGTATGTTTCCATCTGTTTTGCACACAAACAGATGACATTTTTTTTTTTTAAACAATTCTTAAAAAAAAAAAAAAAAACATTGATTGGGATCAGTTTTGGTGGTTGCGATCGTGATGAGAATATGAACTTTTAAGAGCCACTCATTAACACTCTTAGGATGAGGTCCTGCATAAAATCCAAAACAAACAGTAAATGCCAGTGATAAGAGAACCTGCGTTTTTCTTTCTTTCGGTCGAGAACATAAAATCCGAGCCTGTGGTGTCTGTGTATTTTTTTCATTTGCTTTTTTGGCATAAATTTCTCCCTCTATCCATCTGTTTAAGGGGAAAAAATGAAATGTTAGGTAAATGAAGCCATGCAAAGAAGAGTGATCTTTACTCTCAGTCACGACTTTAGAATTATAAATCAAAGCATTCTGATAATTAGGTACAAAATGAATCCCATTAAGTGCCAAAATGGATTATTATTCTGAGGACGTTAATCAGTGACCATATATATATATAAAAAAAAAAACCACAATACAAGAAACAAAATATCACACTGTAATTAAGAGAAGATAACAACTGCAATGCCTAAGATTTTATAAAAAAAAATAAATAGGGGGGGGGGGGAGGGATTGTATCTTAAAGCATCACCGTGCTTTTTAGCCAACCTGGTTTTCCAGCCGTCATCCCTGGAGAGACGTCATTAATATGCCTTGTTTGTAGCCATGTCTCCGACAGGAAAACAATTCTGGAGGCCCATGTGGCTGCTCTCATCCTAATTAACACAGCGAATATTCATCACATTTAATACGAACACATGGTCCTTTGTCACCGGGCCGGGAATGCATTATGAATATTTTATCTGTACCCTCCATCAGCAGAGAGCACCTTGACAGAAGCAAGGTGAGCTCAAAGAAACTTCCACTTCGCCCTTGTGTTCTTCTCCCTGTTCCATCAGATCCACCGATAAAAGCTTTGTTTATTCTTTTAACCTTTTGGCAAATGGTTCTTTTTTTTTTTCATATCTGCCATTTCATGTTTTCTTATCTTTCCTCGACTACGCAGGCGCAAGGGAAGTTAGATACCAGGGCAAGTGTCAGCAGAGTAATTAAAAGCCATTCCAAGAACCGCCGAACACATGTAACGAAGACGGCGACTCGTCCATCACGTCCTCGCGCCTCTGAGATCGTCCTTCCAGCGGGAAGGACCTTCTGCAGCCACTCCGCACCATCCATCACGCTCCCTCTGCTGCAACAAATTACCGTCCACTTCTCGTCGGACCAATCGGCTGCGCGGCCGCTTCGTTTAGCTAAGAGCTCGCTAATGACATCATTTAGCAGCCGTCAGTCAAACCTGAGCACGCCACTCAAGCATTTGGTGGAGAAATCCTGGAGATCTTCCTGGAGAGACGCTTTGTTGGGGCGAATAACAAGGCTGTAATCATGGAATAATGACTTTCGTGACGAGTCCCAGAAAGCAATCAAGTATCCAATCTCACTTGGCGATAATTGAACCCGGTTACTGGAGGGCGTCACCACGGCAGGCGACACACACGCAGGATGCAGCACAAGGGAAAGAAGACATGCCCATAAGAATGCAAAGAAAAAGTGCAACGTCACTCTAATATATTTTTCAACTGACAGCAAAGTGAAAGTGGGAAAATAAAGAGGGCAAAACGTTTTCCTGCATGGATAAAATTCTTCTTCCAATTCAACTTGTAATCAAGATATTTCTTCGCAAGAAGAAAAGTGGAAATGTAACAATCCCATCCATTAAACCTTTAAATATGCTCTTGCTGCCTCCTGCTTTCAAGTTAGTTCGCAGTCATTGTATCTGCACATTTAAAAGTAAAAAAAAACCCATCAAGTTAACAGCTGGATGTGACTTTAAAGTGCTGTTAAAAGCCCCTTGCGTTTTACTGAATGCTTTAAATTTCTATTCGACGGCATTTAGAGAACCGTAGGAATAATAGCTCTGCACACTTAGAATCTTGACACATGTAAAGCACATAAAGCAGCATTAGTCCTCTTATAATACATAAAATGTGGAGAAAATCCAACATAACCCTGAACACAACAGGTTGACTAATGATCCTGTGACATTCCTTGTAATTTCTTTTTAATACTCACATCTGGAGGAGACTTGAAAACCCACAAGCTACATATACACTTAGAACTCACTGGTTCTGTCTATAATCCCAAATAACACTCATTTAGAGTTCCGGCACTACGGATCAAGTCAAGCCGACAGAGAAGCTGCATTTTTCTTGAGAGAGAAAAAGAAGGAAAGCAGCTCCATATGTGGTGTGGTGCAGCCCATGTGAAGGATCAGATGGAAAAAAAAAATTACCTGGGAATGCAGCACTTACTGCAATCTCATAGAGAATCAACAACAAAAGCTGAGAGTCGACCTTGACTTAATTAGCACTGAATGGGTTTCAGGCATTTTCTACAGTTATGCTACAAAAAAAAAAAAAAAAAAAAAAAATTATTAATTGGTCCAGATGGACGATCAAATTGGTTTAGATTAAGCATCTATTCAAGGACTCATCGTCAGCAGGGAACGCACGCTAATGCTGTTCGGAGAAACTAAAGCAACTTCCCCATGAATGATGCAAAACTCATTCATTTAGGCCCAGTTATTAGGCTTTCAGACGAAAATGTGCAAATTACCAAGAAAGAACCCCCCCCCTCCCCAAAACCTAGATGTTCAAGACACATAATTTATGAATCATAAATGGAAATTTGGTTCCAGACAGTCAGAAGAAATATTAAGCTACACCAGCTTATCGTACAAAAACCAATTCTCAGTAGAAAATATTTACATCAAGCAAACAAACACTTACTAAGGTGTTTCGTCTGATTTGGTCAAATAACTTTTATTCTGTGAACTTGTCTTATTCGCTGCTTTTATTCACGAGCAAACCAATGATTTGAACTTGCGTCGTTCTTATACTATGTCCCATTGCAGCCACAGAATGTAATGCGTCTTAACGGGATTTTAGATTAAATTGTGTAATGCATGCAGTAGGGTTTTAATTTTTGTTTATGACTTTTGCCCAGGTTTTTTTGCAAAATAGCTCAACGACAGTCAGATTGGTTGGAGAGTGTCTGAAAGCATGACTGTTTATGCTTTGTCTTGGATTCTGTTTAGATCATTATTTTCTTCTTTGCACTGATTTATCACATAAATGAAATTAAAGCTTGTGGTTGTAAAGTGTCAAAATGTGAAAAAAGTTTGAAGATGACTTATTTTGCGTTGTACTGCTCATCTGAGACTAGCTCTACCAAGCTTTTATTTTGTTTTCTGCCCGAGGAACGGTAATAACCACTAATAAAAAGGACTAATCTGGTGGTCTCCCTTGCTTAGACTCATCATTACTGACGTGATTCAAATTGATTATAGATTTAAGCAGTGCCACATTAATATGCAATGATAAACAAGACCTCAGGTAACCTTATGAGTGTTGCTTTTGGAATCAATCTAGACTAAATACTGCAACCACAGACACGCAAGTAAGTCAAAAGCAAGAAAAATGACTGAATCACAAGGCATAAGAATTGAAGCCTGTGTGTCCATTTCCCTGCTGATTTCTCATGAGCCTAATTATCTTGATTCACCATAAAACAAAATGCTGGGCTGGCATCGCCGTTCCTACAGCTCCGATGGTTTGATGCTAATGACGGATGATCTCTCTGGTCCGATTAGTGAGCTTAGCTTTGCTGTTCTCCATGTGAGTGGGCCAATGCTCTCAGAGATGAAAGATCGCCCCCTTAGGCGCACAAACACACAATCATGAAAAAGTAATGCACCGAAAAGAAGAAGAAAAAAACACTGACACAAGTCCCAGCAGAGCAAAAACGAAGAACAGTCACGCTTTGCTCTTGATACACACTCGCATGCAAACTGTGGGGAAAGCAGAAGCACACCGACATACTCAAAGATTTATTGTAGCACACATGCATGCACGCACGCATCTTCAGATTGTGCTTACACACGTGCAAAAACAATAAAGCAAACCTTGTTAAGAGAGTGGGAGGCGAGGCAGCCAAGCAGAAAGATATAAATAGCCTGTCTGAAATTCAACAATAGAGGTGGTGCAGGACACTGGTGGGACGGGGAGTAAAAGGAGGGGGACAAGAAAGAGGAGGAGTATAAGACAGAGAGAGAATATGAGACAAAAGTAGAAGAAGAAGCTGCAGAAAGGGAAGAGCATAGGAAACAGACAGCTGATGAAGTGAGGTGCATAAAACCGGTAATGAAATGAGACAACAGCAGGTCTCATTGCAGGAGAGAAAGTGGAGCGGGGAGAGGGGCGGGTTTTCCAAAGCGTGAGCCAGGTACGGTTTCTTTCAAAGCAGGACAGCACTGTCCCCCACTGTCCCTCACTATCCCCGTTGCCCCAAGTTGTTCCTTGGAACTCAGATAAACGGTCATGAATATTTTAGAGAAGCAATCATTTCATTAATATCATACCTAATCCAATCCTATAAGACCCCTCTTTTCATGTAAATACGCGTATAAGCCAACTCTTTAGGTAGGACCAGAGTCAGGCCAAAGTCTGAACCTCAATCAAGGTTTTTCTTTTTAAAAAAAACAAACAAAACTGAAAAATAGTTTATTCCTCACTGAAGGACACCCAGCTCATGCGACGAGACGCTACATAATACAGGAATGAGATGAAGTTCTTGCAGCATTTTATTTTAAAAAGAATTTAAATATTTTTCTCATCACAAATGAAATGAAGGTTTTTACAAATCATCCAACATCCCAGTCCAATTATTACTGGTCCATATATTGTAACTTCATGGTAGTCATAAGTAGATGAAAACGCACTGATATTCTTGGTTATTGAGTTTTTACAAATAGAACAAATGGTCTACACGTTTTCAATAATCACGGTTCAGTATAGTTTGTAGAGACCATCACAGGTGGTCCAGATTCATGAACAATTGTGAAAAAGCTCTTTAGTTTGCTGCCAATGGGAAGCACTACAGATGCTAGTTTTAGTATCACCAGGGACCAATAGTCAGTCGCTGTACTGTCACAGTGCTTAGAAATCAATCATTTTCTGTCAAATGCTCTGTCAATATCAACTAATTTTTATTTAAAAAACTGTTTAATAGCTATACAGTAAATACCAACATAGATGTCAATAAATACCAAGAAGAAAAAAAAGAGAGTACCACATGTAATACATGTAGGTATACGGCTGTATTTATGGGTCAGCCTATGAATTGTTTTTAGTGGAATTGCCGATTTAAATTGTACTTTTAAAAACCAAAATAAAAAGGGTAATTATTTATAACTTAATTTAGGCTTAAGAAACACTACTACAGAAATACATTTTAATATTTATTGTTATTAATCACAAACATTTGTCCATATAATAATATAATATTTCAAAACTTTGATACTGTTTGACAAATTCTTTTAATAAATCATTTACTTCGTCGTTTCGTTACTTTGTTTTTTTTTTTGTTTTTGTTTTTTGCATCAGGCTTTTTGTGTTAAGTGCCAAACTCCAAAACCACTTCCTGTCTTATTTCCTAGAAACAGGAAACGTGGAGGCACATCTTTAAGTCTGAGGCTCATAATAAACACATCGCTTTTCACTTGTTGTAGAAAAATTTTTATTTTTATTTTTTTATATCTTGAGATCTGACACGACCTGCAACTTTAATCTCTTACAGCTTCCAAGCATCCTTGTGATTTCCAATAAAAGAATAATGTAACGTCAGCACTCTTCATCATGGCGTCATAAAATGTAACGTTCTGGCAGAAAGGAGGCAACACTCTACATTTATTCACTCTCTTATTTCCCGTCAACATGGACACATAAAGACCAAATGCTAGTTAAGTTAATTATTTATCTCTGGCTTTTAGGTTTGTTCAGCTGAAGTGCTGTTTGGATCAAGTTCAAGATCTCCAGTCTGAGGCCAGCTTTAATTGACGCTCATAAACAGAGCGAGCAACCGCAGGGTTCTTCTGTAGCATTACACCCAGCTTGTTATTTTTATTCATTTAATTTATTATTTTAATGGCAGAAAATACAAATACATAATTTCGTTATGTAAAGTTGTAGAATGTACTTTCTATTGCCAGAAGTATAGTATATTTTATATTATGCTTTTACCAGAGCTTATGGGAAAAAAAATAAATAAATAAAAAATCAACAAGTCATTTATGCAGGGCAGAGAGCCTCCATTTAGCTTGTGTTTCTCCTAATGCAGGCCAAACCATTATCACAACAAGCTGGCTGGCTGTGATGTAGGCTTTTTGCATTTTTCATGTCCACGACGGTTTAAAGACGACAGTGAGGCAGGGGTGTAATTTGCACTTATTTGGATTCATGGCGGAAGGCGCTCTTAAGGCTTAGCAACCACATTTGTTGCCACTCTTACTACAAAAGCAGGCAAAAAATAGTAACAAAACTTTAAAAAAAGCCCTGGATGTATTACTTTTGCTGTTATGGAGTAATAATAATAAAAAAACGAAGCTGGAATCTGGAAACATGTTTTATCTGCTACCTTAGCAGAGCCCAGTCCTCCTGTTCTGTTTACGTCAGTAGGTTCTGCCATACATTTAACTAAAACTACTCAGAATGTCTCATGAGCTGAATCATCAAAAAGAGTTATATCAAATCAAAAGCGTAAACTTCCAAGGTTTAGCTTAACATTTCTATAAATGAAAACGTCTTGTAGGTTTGTAGGAGTCGGCGACACGGTGAGCTAGATGAGCCTGTATCTGGCTCCTATGTAGCCTAATGCATGAATTTTGTGTAAACTACACCCAAACACTTCCTATATATCTACATTCAAACTTTCAGAATGAGTTTAATCAAGGTCATAAAACACACATGAGAAAGATAGAGATTGCTAATGAGTCTTTAATTATCCCGGATAAATCAGGTGAAAATAAGATCATTAAATGTCACAGAGATTCGCTGAAGAATCAAAGGAAATCGGTCAGTTTTCAACTTGACCAGCCC
>NW_015113847.1:177624-192744 GCF_001443285.1 Poecilia latipinna | reverse complement strand
ATGTAGAGAGATAAATGTGTTGACAGGAGAGTGAGGGCAGCTCCCTTACTCCGTACAGTGTTGCATGCAGAGCCCCAGGTCAAGACACGCATCCGTCTAACTTTTATCAGTTAAAGTGATACAGCCCTGAGAGCCCCATAGGCACAGCAGGAGACTTCTAAAGCTTGATGTCTTTTTTTCCTCAAGCATTAACAAAAGGTAGCAAGGGCTTCCTTTAATGTGTTATATCTGCCTGTCATGTCAGCTCCCTCCATCTCTTTCTTTTTTCCCACCTTTTATTATTCTTTAACCTCCTGATCATAATCATACTGAAAACTCATTGCGCTTTTTCTGTTTTTTTGTATGATTTTCCACTAATACTCTCCCTCCCCCTCACCGCAGCATGGTAATGTTCTCCGAAATTACAGTGAGGTAAACAGAGCAGGGGAGTGGAAATGAAATAACTGCTACAGGGCTGTCAGGTCTGGCAAGGGAGCCATCCGTCAGCAGGAAATGACACGTCGTTCACCCCCCACCCCCATCCTGTCACACACACACACACACACACACACACACACACACACTTGATTCCTCTTCTCCTCCTGGTGGCAAGGTGAAGGAATTATGCTCATCAAAGCCTGAGCGCAGCCTGGAGCCTTTCCATTAACCTTATACAACACTGGTCAATGGCGAGGGGATGGACACATGCAGCAAGGGGGGCTTTTAAAACCATACGCGCTAACACACACACGCACAAGCATACAGTATACACTGTAAACTGTACCTTTAATGGAACAAAAGCCCCATACATAATCGCATCGAGATCAGATACACACACACCCGCGCGCGCGCGCACACACACACACACCTCAATTACCTTTTCATTCATAGCCTGACAGCAGTGCATGTGCAAGATCTGACATTAAAGGAAATTAAATCTCCTTGTGGAATGGGCCAGCCCATCTCACCTCGCTGTCAAAATACTCCTATTTCCACTCCTCTCCCCTAACCTTCTCATCTGGGTATTTAGAGCTTTGTGGTGCGGAACGTCATCAAAGAGGAAAAGTTAGTGAGGCAGCCGCGCTTAAAGGAGGCCTCCCTGCGATAATACCCGCGCAAACGGAGCCCCTCTACAATTAGCCCACGCACCCAAATTACTGCTTCACATTCTGATGCTTTCACGCACTGCACAAACTGCACACACACACACACACACACACACACACTGACTTATCATTGGCTTAGCCCAGTGAGTGAGTCACTAAGTCAGTTAACTCTTTGATCCAGACCTCCTTTCTGCTTTCAGATATGAAGCCTATCTGACATAATCCTGAAAAACATTGGCTCACGCAACCAATGAGACTCAAAGAAAAGTGCAGCTGCAAGGCTACACACTCTCAAGGGACTTAGCTGGTAGAGTGACACATGTACAGTAGATTTTTTTTTTTTTTTTTTTTACAGGCAGATTTAATTAAGCCTCATTGAGATGACTGATCCTGCATCATACGAACTCATGTGATCTTTTTTTCTCACGCGTCCAAATGCAGCAAACCTGCAGAGGAAGGAGTTTGCCTGATAATTCACTTCATATTTGAAGGGGGGAGGGGAAATGCTGGGATCCTGGGCACCAGCCTTTTCCCGAAGGTTTTAATCGGATCAAATATGGCTTGTCAGATACATAAGCTAATTAATCGGGGGAGAGACCAATCCCCTCTTTTAGCAAATGGAAATACGGAGGCAGGACATTGGCGGAGACACTTCCTCTCCTCCTTCAACTTTTCTCAATCAAGATGCAGAAAGAGACCAGCTGAGAAAAGATTGCCTGTTGTGAATCATAGTCTTTAAGGATTCTGTCTTTAGAGAAAAGACATTCATACTGCCTGACGTTTTTCCACAACCTCAAGCTGAGAAGATGATAGATTCTTGATTTTAAGACTAACCGGAGCTGCTGTTTACAGAACTTATGTATATAAAATATCTTCTTTGACACTAAATCAGCTATTAAAGCAATATTTCTTGACATGAAAACAAACTCGACTGCTGTGCACGCCTTTTACGTTAATTTCTCGTAGCCAATGCTCTTGTGTAAGATTTTGTGCCTGAAATTAAATTTTTAGACCATTTCTTTTCTATTAATATCTTCAGCTTCTGAATATGTATAGAGTAAAGCACATTTATTATCATCACTACAAAAGATGTGTAAATTGTCTTAAACGCAGTTCATCTGTTATTGCTTTGGAATAATCTTACAGTAAAAAAATATATATGGCAATATTTTTCTGTTGTAAAATTTCCATACTAAGAAATTATTGTTTTAATAATCCTTGATACCAAAATAATTGGAAGCATGATCAATTTTAGCAAAATAAATTTTCCATACCCAAATGGTTGTAAGTCTTCAAAAACAGTTAAAAGTTTACTAAAGGAAAAAGAGACATCTGAGTCTCTAATTCATTCTCTAAGACATTGTCCAACAATCACAAATGTAAATTTTGGGACTTAGATAAATGTTAGGACTTTAGCTAAAACTGTGTGCTTTGGTCAGAGGAGAAGAAATTTAGATTAAAAAAAAAAAAAAAAAAAGAAAACACTGTGAAACAAAAAACTAAGACATATAAAAACTCCTCATTGTTAATGTCTGGCAACCTTTGATGCATTTGGCCCATTTCTCTACCAAACATCCTGGAAACTTTAGGACAGCACAATATATCAAATACTCTTTACAGTGTCGAGATATTTTAAATGTATTTTTAAAAAATGGAAAGCAATGATCATTGGCATAATTATCCACAACATATTGCCTAATCTTCAGAGAAACGTTTTCATCAGACACAAATATTTTTTATTGTGGTGTTTGCTCCCATAATCTTTCTCCCAACTATAGTGCATCGTACACACTAGATTTTTTTTTGTAAATTTTTCACACATTTTACCACGATCATATAAAATGATATGCTGTTTGAAGGGATTAAAGTTTACAATCCGTAAAGAATATTTTTAGACTTATTCAGGTCGTTTAGACAAAAAAGTTGCTTTATTCTAAAGATTTCAGATGTTTTTTTTTTTTTAATTATTTTTCATGTTCTAATAAATTTAACCTTCAAACAAATAACTCAAATTCAAAATAAAAGAGGACATGGCACAATGTGGCTGCCGAAGTGGGTGTAAAGCTCATTAAAACCTCATCAAGTCTTTGCTCTCATTTTATTTTCCTGGCTTGTAACCACGCCATAGTTGGCCGTCTGTAGCGCTGCATTGGCCCCTGGCATATTTAACTCATGATGGTCTCAACTGCAGTTCAATAAGGGGTTCAGCGATGTATCTCGCATACAGGGAAACTCTGGACGGCTGCCTGATCGGATGAGTCACTTACTACCTGGAGGAAGGATGCTAAGCTAATGTGCTTACAGCCTACAACATCATAAATCCATAATTAGCACTGAGGATGGCATTTCATGCTTAATTTAAGCACTGAGTGATTTGAAACGTAGATGGTATAGTGAGTTACATTGTGACTGCCTGACTCAGTGGATGATTGACTGGTTGGGCGGTCTCAAGCTGTTTCATGGGGGAAACTTGCAACTACCTCAGGCTAAGCCCACCACCAGCTGCGCAGCTTCTCCCAGCAAAGAGCTGCTTCTGGAAATATTGAAATCTCTGTCGCTCAATAATACAGTTCGCCCTTTTCTCTGATTTGAACTCTAAACTTAACCATTTAAACAACTGCTCTTGTAAATATATGCGTTGTGTGAGACGCCAATACAGGCTTGACTGTCGTACCTGCCACTCCCGTGAATCCCGTAAAATGATCACACACATGCGCTCAGAGCTTGACGTCTGTGAATTATCGATGTAGTCACCGAGCATTTGATCCGATAAATGTGTTTGTGTCAGAGGACAAATGCTTTTTAACCAGAGTTTGGTTATAGTTTGCCATATTTCAACCTATCTAGTGATTATCCATTACAATTATGTCATCGACTGACCGATTTCCATTTTTTTTCCTCTCCCCTGTGTCGCACTTTCCCCTTTCTGTCGTTGGCAGCAACAAGAGCAGGACCCCACAAACCTGTACATCTCCAACCTGCCAGTGTCGATGGATGAACAGGAGCTGGAGAACATGCTGAAGCCCCTGGGTCACGTCATCTCTACAAGGATACTTAGAGATGCCAATGGGGTCAGCAGAGGAGTCGGCTTCGCCAGGTAAATAAAGACCATAAATCAATGGGCAAAAATTGACTTGTTTGTCCTTGCATGTTATAGGAGAAACAGTTATCCTAAAAAAAATCCATAAATTCCCGTGACTTGAGCTCTACATTGAAAATGTTATGTCTCTGGAGTAAGTGGAGGTATCTAGATGGCACATACTTATCAAAGTAATGGTTCTTTAAATTCTGAGAAGTCCCCAGTAGAGCCATAAAAGAAATTGCACAACTGTTGTCTTGGGTTGAAACTGTTACTGAGGATTTAAATAAACGTGGGTATCCAACACACAACGAGAATCTGTGTCGACATCAGAAAAATGCTGTTAATCTCTACAACTCTTGCAGGAAGTCCAAGACCAACAGCTTAAAATGCTACGATCAACATTCAGCTGTGTTGATCACAGCAGCGGAGTATAACTGGAAGCCATACTTTTCAGATTCTCATTTGTAAAAATAAAAAAGGGCAAACATATTTACGTTAAACTTCACAATTGTACACTGTTTGTGCCAGCTTTTTAACATATAGCTCTCAATAAAATAAAGTTTGTAGTTGTAAACTGATACATTGTGAAAGGTTTCAAAAGGAGTGGATACTTTTATAAAGCAAACGCAGTGTCCATGTGTTTCACAAGCACGGATAGTGGCTATTGCATCACTGTAAAGTCACTGCTGCTGTTTTTCTAGAGCCAAGCCTGTCATTTAACAGTTTTTTTTTTCCATTTTCTACTTTGGAAAGTTTCTTCTACAGCTTATTAATCCCCCAAAGTCATAAACCACTCTGTCCTTGTCCTCGACAGCAGCCACCAGGCTCTCATTCCTCCCTGTTTACCCAGAGGAGGCCGGTGACGGCCACACCACCGCCATCTTGCAGGGATTTTTCTTAATCACCTGCTCTGGCTAAACTCCTCTCCTATTCCCTGCTCTATTACTGAAAGGTTAAAGCAGGATAGATGAACGCATACACACCAAATAAACAACTGCACAAATAAGCATATGCGCAGATAGATCCCGCATGCAAGTCGTTGTGCACATGTAACAACACACATTAAAAACTAGCCTCTTAGTTGCGCTCCCTCAAACAGGCAGCCCTCCTGCAGACCAGCAAACAGAGCACAGCAACAACCTGCCACAGGCCACCTGTTCAAGCAGCCTCAGTGGCTGCAGGGACAGACATGATGGAAAGGGAATCTGAGAAAGCGGCTACATGAGAGGGACGCGGGTGTGACGCATCGGTCTCAGAGAAACAAGTAACTTTAGAGGTCACTATGAAGAGACAAAATGTTTTTTTTTTTTGTTTGTTTGTTTTTTTTTTTACTGAGATGATCAGAAATCTTTACAGAAAGCGAAAAGACTGAAAGAGGCAAAGTTTAAAAAATTATTATACAGGCACGAATGGCTGAAGAAATGATCGATTATAGTAAAAAAACAAAAAACAAAAAGTGTCCGTAAAAGAAGCTAGAAGGACAACTGTCCACAGAAGACAAAACAGATCAATGGACTACATAAAATGTAGACCTCCCATTAGCTGTGTCAACAGACAGACAGACAGGCAGCTGCTGAGGGCTGGACTGTGAGGGGCATTAGAGAGAGTAAACTGAGCTAAGTGTTTGTGGGCTGATCCATTACTGTTATCAGAGCCCATTACTCCAGCCCCAGCACTAATCATTGCAGACAGCAGCACCTGATGCCATTAACCAGCAGCATACTCAGAAAAGCCAAACCTGCCTCCCCGTCTACCTGCCTGACTCTGCAGCTGACTGACCAACGCTCAGCCTGGCTCACTGGTTTGTTTCTCAGTGGCTGCTTTCCAGTCTGCCTGCCTCATTTGCTCCTAGTATTCTGGGCTGATTTCTACCTGCTGTGGTGATGGAGAGACAATGACGAGAGATGGAGTTTTTACAAAACAAACAAAAAAAAGTCATTTTTAGAAAAGGAACAAAGGGGTGTGCTCTGCATTAGCAATTCTTACCATTTAAAAAAAAAAGGAAATATGCTAAAATATTATTTTTTTAACAGTCATCCACTTTTTAGATGCAGGAGTAACGCGCTTAGAATTAGTCCCAAATAATCTCAGTGCTGTTTTTACAATACCATTCACTTAACCCAGGAAAATACTACAATAAAATGATTACTCACCTCCACTGGCTCATATTTGGGACAGGTTGGTGAGTGGTACATGCTGCTGCGCCCTGGCAACCCGGTGGTAGGAGATGCCAAGCAGATGACGACAACTGACCGGTTCATAGTTATAGTCAGTTTACCATAGCAACTAATCTCGTTATTAGCCAATGTTTATGTCTACGATAGTTCATAATAAACTATTAATATTGGTTGTGATAGGAATTAACCAACTAATACCTAAAATCAAAAACTCAGTTGTTATTTATGTTGTGTGTACATCAGCTGTGGGTGTGTATGTTGGGGTAAAAATAAGGCAAAGGATTCTCAGAAATGGTCAATCTGGTCTTGCAACAAGATGGCTCCTGTGACAAAAAAAAAAAAAAAAAAAAAAAAAAAATTAGTCCTAAGATGGGGGATCTAATGAACCACATGTTGCATGATAGACTATGTTCTCTGTTACCCACAAGTATTCCAACACACATGGTACACAGGAGAGTGGATGTTGGAGAGAGTGATGTATTTGAATCTCTCTTGAGATCCAGTCCTGGTTCATGACAGGCTGTGAATTACTTTCCTTCAGTGATGTGACAGGTGGAACAAATGAGGCTCAGTTCACATGCAAAACCTAATGCTAACACATTTATCACACAAAAAATGAACCATAAAAATAAATCATGAAACATGAAAATAAATCAAATCAAAGAAAACCTGTTGAATTAATGATGGGTCTTAGTCTTATGCTTAGCTATATATTATCGCGCTAATGCTATCTTGCACCTGGTTTGTCATTGTTGTCTTTAAGACAGATTTTTCCTCTCTTGATGTAAATGTTCTTATGGAAGAAGAAGAGCTCAGCACAACTTTTCTTGTCTGGTGTTGTGTTTTCTTCTCTTTTGGTTCTGTGGTGTCTGAGGAAGAAATCTGGTCAATTGTTGTCCCGGAAGAGTTAACCTCTGGGTTAACTTAGTCTGGTCACTGCGTTTCCCCCATCCGGCTAGAGCTTGATTTGCGTGGTTACTAAAGGAATGGTCTCAAACCTTTGCTGCTGGTTTGAAATTGAAACAAAGAGATGACTGCACTACTTCAGGCATGTCTTAGTTTCTGAAAGCTGATTCAGGAAATTTAAGGTTTGCAGTGGAATTCAGGAGCAATTTCTACCATTGGAGGATACTGGAGCCACATTTTTGTCCCATGAAGAGAAGTAGGGCAAAATGAAAAATGGTCTCCCTTAGCAAGCAAGGTTGGATCTAAAGACAGTTGGTAAAGGGACGTTAGAGGCCCTCCTCATTGTTGGGATATTTGAAAGAGAAGAAGATGAGAACCTAAATCCTTTCTTTACGTTCACAGAGCTCTGGGTGTGACTGTGTCCATTGTAAAGCATGGAGGATGATATGTGATGACGTAGGCCTGTTTCTCTCTTTACCATCCTGGAAAACGTGTGGAATTAAAGGACTTTTAGATACATTTAAAGACACATTTATCCATGAGTCAGTCTATGTAAGTAGACTATTCAAACTAGGTACTGAGAGTTCTTTGTTTACTGCTAATCTAAACACACTCTTTGAAAAGGTTTGAGCTAATTGCTTGATTCTGAGTGCCAGCTCAAGGCTACCAACCATATTTATTGATCAGCTAAGCCGCATTGACCTCTTAGTAGCAGTCAGGGCAAAGTGGAAAAATAAAGAAAGATGTGAAAGAGGGTGGTTACAGGGTCAATAGGAAATCATACCAGGAAGTGTGAAAGATAATTTATTTTGAAAGATAATGGTAATAAGCGAGAGAAAAGAGAGACAGATGTTGATGTTAAGTGGCTGCTATACGGAAAGAAAGGAATGCGCAGATAAAGAAAAGAAGGGCACGGATAGTAAGAGAGAGCAGGCGGAAAAAAAAGAATGAGCATAATGGTGAACGATGGAGAAAATAACCAAGGTTGAAAGACGGGGAGGAATGAGAGAGAGATGTCAAAAAGAAAGGGTGTAGATGGGCTGGGAGTAAGATGGATGGGACGGTAAGAGCGATAAAGAAGCTATGGTTTAAAAAAAAAAAAAAGAATGAGGGTTGCGATAGGGGAGGGATGAGAGACAAAGGACAGAGAAGTGAGAGGCTGACAGGATGATATGAGTATTTCAGGAGGTGTGGGTGAAAAAAGCATGAAAATGTGGAATGCAATGAATTCTGCACATTCCGGGAGCATATTATAATAAAGGCACTGCAGTCGCTGGGGCCTGCATTGAAAAACAATCTCATTTTGATATCGGGCTTTTCTGTGTAAGGAAATCTGAAATGTATTTACTGCAAAGGTTTTGCAAATTCATGCATATAAATGTTTGTTTTTAATATGTTACTGTGACCTAACTTTATTTGGCTTTTTGATAGCAATTCCTTATGCACAGAAAAGCAAATCCAACTGTTTGACTGGAGTTGCTGGCTTTTCCTGTAGCGTCTTTAAATTTAAATAGACTTTGGAGGTTGTGGTGTAAGAATTAAAATCCATCTATTCCCACTCATTGTATTATAATATAATCCGTTTTTGTGATGTGTCTAAGCACACCAGAGGCTGGGAACGTTTTGATTTGGCTGAGTTTGAATTCAAGATTTTGTGCAAGACTTGCGGCAGGAAAAAGCCTTTGTCACATCTACATGAAGTCCATGCTGACCAGCATTTTTAGCATTCAAACCATTTTGTCCCCAAACTCTTGCCAGCTTTGTTTATTTCAGTGCGTTATATTACAGGAACTCTCCATGCACCAACAACAATGGTATCCTTCCTACTTATAATCTGCATAAGAGCCTCATTTTTAAATTGTATCGTGTGTTGTACACACCAAGCTTTCTACACACACATCAACAAGCACGTTAAGGTTAGATCACCCTGATGGAATCGAGGTGATCTAATGTGACTCCACTGCAGTGAGTAAAATGTCAGATAAAATGGAGAACAGAGTTGGCAGGAGTGGGAGGCCACTGTTCGCACAACCAGTTGGTTGTGGAACCTCCTAAGTACAGGATACAAGCAGCGATTTATTCTGAATTAGAGTCGGACAGAAGCTGGATTTTCTCCTGGGGCAATTCAGATCCCAGCTGTTGTAACTGGCCCTTGAGTGCTCGCAAATCAGTATTGTGTCAGAGTTGACATTCAACTTGATCCTAGTTTTGTTCATTTGGAGATTAAATAGGGGCCTGGTTGGAAACAGAAGGATACAGGCATTGCATAGATACTTTTTTTGTTTGTTTGTTTTTTTTCCACCAGGGAACAACCCTTTAACATTTGGAAGACCTCTCTAATCAGGTTTTCTCTGGTTTTCATCAGTTCGTAGTCTATTTTCTGAGATCCTGGTTGGAAGCGAGTCAGCTCTTTGTGAGATTTACAAGAGACACCAATGGAGGGAACATCCAGATATTCTCATCATGCTCCGCCAGTGCGGCTTGCGTACCCCTTTCCTGCCTGTCCATCTAGTGAATGTCTGCTCACTGGACTGCAAAACGGAGAAGCTGCTCTCCTTTACGAAAAGGTGACTCCGTTAATATATATGAAACAAAACACTTCTGATGCCGGGCTTCCAGTTGTTTCATCTCAGAGTCAAAAAGAGAGGCGGAGGAAACTGCTAAATGAAGGTTGGTGTACTAATGTCACTGTATTACAGACATATTCCTCACCTGGAGTCATTTTTTTTATGAACTGTAATCCCTTTTATTTGCCAAGGGAGTTTTCCTCATTTGTTCTGGTCGATGTTTACATCCCACCACAGGCCTGAACATCGGAAGCTGAAAAACAGATCACTGAGCTGATAACAGGTCTGGAGAAAAAAGCAGCCAGACTCTCCCTTCATTGCTCTTTGGGATGTTACCAGCACGCACCTTTCTAATAAACTACCAAAATAGAAAAGGCATGTAAAGTGTCCCACCAGAGAGACAAACAAACTGGACCACTGCTACGCAGTCTTAAAGAAGCACAACATGCTGTCTGTGCAACATTAGGACGCTCTGATCTTCGTCTGCTTCATTTCATCCCAAAATACAAGCAGGAACTGAAAACGTCTAAATCTCTTAGGACTGTTGAGAAAGACTGATGTGTTAAAGTGGATGATACAGGCCTGTTTTACGTACGTTTTTGTGAGGCGTGTGTACTGACTTTCCGCACATACAGCAACAACAAATCATGGTTCACTTCACATCTGAGGAAGTTGCTTTGGACTAAAGAAAATGACTGCAGTGATTTGGACCAGGCCTTACATAGACAAGAAACGAATTAACCAAGGAAGTCAGTGCAGCAAAGAGAAACTGTCCGACGTGTTTTCAAAACCATCACCTTTCTACATCCGACCATCATCCCGGTCCCTGAGAAACGAAAAATCACAGGTGAAATGACTCCAGATCTGTCGCCCTGAGGTCTGGCGGATGATGTTACCAGCTTGGCATGACACTTCATGTTGCACCACTTTGACCATCAAGAGATGTAACGCCAGGATCTTGTTTGTGGACTACATGTTAGGCCTTTGACTCCATTAACCCAAATGTCCACCAGAATTTGGTTGACTCGTCAGTAGATCGTCTGCTTCCACCAGGAGTTTGTTTCTCTCACCACTTCTCTTTTCTCTGCACAGTGAAACTACAGAAGCCCTTGTAAAATTCATTTTTGTGACATTGTCTAGTGAAATGGTAGGGGTAAAAAAAAAAAAAAAACAGGGGGGGTTAAGCAAAGATTTAGGAAACAAATGTTACAGAATTTCTTTTGTTCCACAGAGAAGCGAATTGATCATTTATTGATCAGTTTTTGACTTGCAGGAATAAGAAAATTTTTCTCACATTGAAAAGAATGATTTGTATAAATAATAGAGCAACTTTTAAAGCAAAGCCATCCTAAACAAATCTTAAGCAACAAAATCATTCAATTGCCAACTTTTAAGTGGATACAAAATGGTAATGAGCTGTGATGCAGCTCACAAAGGAGGAGAGAAGTAAACAAGTTTACTTTGATCAATATATATTTTTTGTCATTATTGCTTTGATTTTTTAAAAAAAAAACACTTGATACAAAATATTACATTCTCTGAACTTGTAAGTAATGTCTTATCTCTTGGATATTGAATGATTCATATCCAAACACTGCATAAAACTGTCTTTTAAAACATGCATGAGGTTGAAACTGGACATTTATCGTAACACGACAGTTCGGTGACAGGTGATGTCTTTTTTTCTCTGCATGCAAACAAGCTGTGCGTTTGTGCAAAATGTGTTTGATTTACTAATACACATGTTTTATGTAATGTCTAACAGAAGAGTGTATGGGCATGTGTTGTGAAAGATCAGAGCCCTCCCACTGGCCAGCTGTTTGACTTCTTCTCAGACTTTGATCGAGTGGCTGGGAGAGAGAAGATGGGTTATTCAGCTTGATGTCTTTTCTCTCTCAGTACACAATACATGAACTATTGTTTTCACAACATTTTTACACGTTGCCCATAAGTAATCCTGCATTTTCTGTTACGCCCGTGAAGGCTTTTAAGTATCACTTTTGGTCCTCGTTTGCCTTTAAGTTTCGATTATGCAGCACACAGGCTGCATAACAGCCTTTTCCATTAAAGGCCTGAATTTCATTATCAGCGTCTTACGCATGCAGACAATAATGTTCCACAGTAGAGAGACAGGCAAACTCTTGATGGTCTCACTGGAGACCATCTGTCTTTTTTGAAAGAACAGACTGATTCTACTCTGCCAAAGGGAATGCGGTCGTCAAGTAGAGTGCTTTGCAGAAACAAGGACAGGTCTTTCTAAAAAAAAGAAAAGAAGTCGCATGTTTTTGTAATAAGTTTGAGGTTACTACAGAATTACATAGCAGTCATGTTGAAATTGAAGCTTATTTAAATTTTGAAATTAATGTTTTTCAATTGCAGGATGGAGTCAACAGAGAAGTGTGAAGTTGTGATACAGCATTTCAATGGAAAATACCTGAAAACTCCACCAGGAATCCCAGGTGAGTTTTCTTTCCTTTTGCCTTTCCTAACTCTTGAGCATTAACATTTCTTTCAGTTGTAAAAAAAAAAAAATGCCACCCTTTCAAAAACGACTCCAATATTTAATTCAGTTGCTGTAATTTAATATCTAGATCAGACGAATAGCGGGGTACACACAGTGGTTTCTGACACCAAACCTGATCATCGTGGCATTTCCTCAATAGCTGGTGATTCTGTACGGCTCTTTTCCTCTGCCTCTCTCAATTTCTGTGCCACCGCCTCTTTCTCTCTCTGGTGGTGCACTTGCTGCAGGCTGGGACTTCTTGGTCAGGAGAAAACCCTCTTAATATTCACACTCATGCCTCTGTGCTGTTCTTTGCAATCTACTTAAGAGCTTGCACTCTCGCCTCTTTTCACTTCTGCTCCTTCTTTCTGTTGCAGTGTCCTCTTCCCTTCCCGCTCTGCTTTTCCGGAGTCACCCTGTAGAGAGCAGTCAAGGAGAAACGAAGCATAAGTTAGGTGTGTTAGCACAGAGATTTCTTAAGTGTCCAAAGAAGGATTGGAATTTAAGGAAACAATGCAAGGAGAATAAAGATACTGAAGTGTCAAACAAGAAGGATTGGAATTTATGGAAACAATGCAAGTATTCAGGCTTGGAAAGGCTTTTTAGAAGCAGCAGGCTGACAAAAAAAATAAACTGGGAAGAGAAAAAATATACTGAAGTGTCAAACGAGAAGGCCCGAGGAAATGAAAAGTGCTGCTTCAGCACTATTGAGTCCAGGTGCTTCGGTATTTAAATTTCCCTGAGATGTGCTGGCCAGATAGGCCGATATGCAGAGATTTCCTCCTCAGCTGTCAGCTTTTTATCATCGCTCACCTCATTAACCATAGGCACAGAAACACATCCATAAATTGGTCTCCACTATCCATTGATATCGGAGAAAGGTGGACTTAGAATGTCCACACATGCTCAGCCAGTGCATAGCCAGCAGCCATTAAAGGCGAGGTGAGCGTCTATATTGAAGTTTATCTGTAATAGGAAACCTTTAAAGCCGTAATATGAGGTTGACCTTCGCCTTTAAGGGTCGATCTCCCTGCTGCTCAGGCTTTATTATTGTAAATGGATTGTTCAGGCTCGTGCCAAGCTCGGAGATTTACTACCTTCATTGAGGAAAATCCTTCTGTGAATTAGGAATGGCTATGTTTACAAGTTTTGCTTCGCAGTCACCGAGGGGTGCTTGGATAATCTAGTTTTCCCACAATCCCTCAAATAAACGTCTGTTAAAGAGAGCCGCTGCCTTCTTCTGTTGCAGCCAGGTGTAATTTGAGATCATTTTTGGAGTAGATGTATATTTTTGGTTCTTTACAACTTATAGTAATTGCTGAAGGATGTGATTCTGATGAAGTGCTACTTTGACATAAAATTTATCCTCAGAGCAAAGATGCACAGACAGACAGACGAGACAATTTAGAAGGAGCCTGATTTACAAATGCATGAGCATCAGAAATGACAATAACATTGCAACATGGACACTTCTACTCAAAGTTAGATGATTTCAGTATATTTTTAATATAATTTGTATGATTTTACACACACACAACCTTAAATTCCCGAATGATGTCAGGAAAATTTTTATTAGTGTCTCAAAATGGTTTGCACAAATTTTGTCAAATAAAATTGCAAACTTCTATGTATCTAATCAGCGTTTTGTTTGATAAAATGTTTCCTGACACCATGATGCTGCCACCACTCTATTTTACTGTGTGATTTTCAGGATAGAAATTTTCTGTCAATCACAGCATTTTGCACAAAACATAGAATTTTGGTGAAATCTAACCGCAGCGTTACTCTGTCAAACTGAAAAGCTTTCTTATAATTATGGCTTACCAACCGTCACTTTTCCATAAAGATCCAAAATTGTTTTTTTAATTAAATGCTTGTTAGATTTTATTTAGGTGTATCAGAGTAAAATGATCTAAAGAGAAATGCATGTTACATTTTTTAGGTTGTATTTGTTTAAAAAAAAATGAAAGTTGTGTCAGATTTATGTTCTTAATTCTCCACTTTGTGTTGGGCCAGCACATGGAATTACAGCAAAATACATTGAAATTCGCTGTTGTATTGTGACTAAATTGGGAAAGTTCAAGAAGTATGACTAATTTTGCAAGGTGCTGTACAAAAACAAACATAGGCTGTCTTTGCCTTTGGTAAGTAAGTGGGTGGTTTTTTTTTTTTTTTTTTTTTTTTGCTTCCTGATATAATCCATGTTGACTGGTGCTCTGCTGCACTTAGATTCCTGGACTTTCCTCTTTTATCAGACTCAGATGTTGCAGAAGACTCGAGGCTTGTTTCTGTTTCAAACTTAGAGTAAACAACTAATTTTGCATGCAAGTGGACATGCAGATTACATTTTCACTGCATTCCTATTTGTCTTTTGTCCAGATTGAACATTGCATATTTAGATTTTGCAAGTCTAAAGCAGATGCATCTACTTCTTGTCTACTGACAGAGGCTATGCCACGGTGTGCGTGTGTGTGTGTGTCATGTTGGTGGGATTTCCCCCGAGCCCTTTGCTATGCAGGCCAGCTTCTTCATTCATTGTGCTTTGACAGCTCAGCGGCACCCCTCGGGGTCCTCTCACCACACACAGAACAGCAGGATCGTCTGTGTGTGTGTGTGTGCGTGTGTGCGTGGTTTTGCTACACCCATCATGACTAAACACAGCGAGCCTAAACACCAACTACAAAAATGCAAAAGGAAGGTCCAGGAGCCATGACTTTGACCTGGGTGGAATGTCACCATCAACTTAATGCTAATGAGAAACGTTTTTTTTCTCACTGAAGAATATATATATATATATATA
>NW_015113847.1:114857-174039 GCF_001443285.1 Poecilia latipinna | reverse complement strand
TTTCTTGACGACCTTAAATAACCTGTTGGAGGCTGACAGTGAAGTAGTTCAGAGTGATGAGAAGGAGCTGGTAGAGATGTTTTTGATGAATTGATTGTTTTTTACTTAAATGGGACAGTGCATATTAATGAATGTACAATGTTGTTGTTAATACATTGGATTTAGCAAAATGTTAATTTCCATCCGTAATCCCATGAAACAAAACACACAAAATACAAACATTAATACAAGATGTGCTGTAAAGCCCTCAGCGTTGTGTTGAAATAAATCCATAAAAAGAATGAAAACACCTGGCAGAAGATGCTCTGATCAGATGACCCCCAAATGTACCTTTTTGGATCTACATGAAAAAGATCAACTACAAAAAAAACATGATTCTTATTACTCTTAAACATTGTTCCCTACATAGAAACACCGTGATGAACAGAAGGAATAAATAAGTGTTCACTTCTTCCTAGTCCCTTTCAAACAGAAAAGTACTGATAAGCAAATTATTTTGTTCAAGGTAATTTATGCACACGTTTTCTCTTGTCCTTACTGATGTCTTATGTTCTTGTTTTTAAAAACCTGCTTGGAATAAATAGATAGATGGGAAATTAAACGAAATGGTGGTGGCAGCATCATGTCGTGAGGAAGTTTATTTTTTTTTTTTTGTTTGTTTTTTTTTCCCCAGTGTGGACAGGGAAACTCTTTTAAGTTGGAACATAAAGGCAGATAAAAACAAGATAATCCTGGAAGAAAACTTGAGAAGTTTCAGAACACAGAGGTCGAGGTTCACCTCCAAGAAGAACGAGTGCAAACATACGGCCAGAACTAAAAGGCAATGGTTTAGGTCAGACAATATTCATGCAATACAATGACCCAGTCAAAGACCAGGCATAAATCTAGTTTAGAATCTACGGCAGATTAATATGCACTTCAACTATGGCTGAGTGCAAACTATTATGCAAACTAATTCCAAAGCTGATACAGGATCACTCAAAAAGAACAGCTGTAATTTGTGCAAAAATTAGTTTAATAAATTACTGATTCGGAGGAGGTCAGCGCAAAAGCAGTTCACGCTCAGAGTTTTATGAATAAAAACATGTTTTTGTTTGAAGTGGAACTTTGCTTTTGTAAGGCACAGTACATAACTCTTTTCTACGTTTGCATCTTCTCCGCACTGTCACTTTAACACATGACGGTGTGCAAGATAATGCGTGTGTGCGCGTGTGAATGCAAATGGTTTCTTTCTTCGAGCTAGGTGTGTTCAGTGCCAACAAAGGGATATTGAATCGTAACCTTGCTGTCCCATAGTAGGAAATAAATATCTCGATGTCAAGTGCCAGGTCATGTGTTAAATTCAACCGACCATGGGAAAGCAAGTAAAAAGGAAGCGCCCGTATTGGCAGGAAGTTAACGCTGAGTTACAGATAACGCATCAGCAAAGGGGAGCGTGAACATTTAGAGTAGAATATTGTCGTGATTCAAGCAGATGGCAGCTAATAGCAGCACAGAAAACGTCCATGCATTTCCTATTTAAATTTTAATCCGAGAACATCTAACTTCCTTGTGATTACATGCGATACTGAGCTGAATTACAGTGTAGAGACACAATAGCAGATGGCAGCTAATGATACTTAACAGCCTCCATTCTCCCAGTGATAAGTTTTTAATGAAATTATAAGCATTTGTCTGAACAGATAGTTTCTCAAATGGTGAGCAGTGCCTTTATTTGCCTTAATTTAGGATTTTGTTTGAAGTGATCTCCAGTTAGAGCCAGGCCTTTAGTACTGATTTCCTCTATTTGGTAAGTATAATTGGTAATACAGACGCCTCATTTTGATCCACTCCTGTTTGCCCTGCAAAGCTGTGAATTTCAAACTCCATCCCCCTGAAAAATCAATGAACAGAAACCATTCTCTTCTTAAAGTTTTTTTTACTGTGGCACATATCCTCACACGCCATATGGGGGAAAAGGGCAGAAAGATTGAAGTTCAAGCAAAGCAAATCCAGATTTAATGGATTAAACCACACCTTCGTTCACATGTGAAGCCTGTAAACCATCTCTATACTTATTGGGAAACATATTGTTGGAATTGATTCAATTAGGAACAACATATAATAGTGTATAATAGCGAAGTTGTAAAACATTTCTTGTATTTTATACAAATAAAAAATGTGGCATACATTTAATTAAATACCTTGTGGAACCACCATTTAGTGTGATGACAGGTTTTCTGTAAGGTTCTTTCATCTTTAACGAACGATCTAAAAAAAAAAAAAACAACCCTCCCAACAGTATAATGCCTCCTTAAAGTACCTTTTGCTGTGGAGTTGGTGCGTTAAAGATGATGAGCTCTGTACCTTTTTTTCACTTCAAATAGTGTTTATATAGGTCAAAGAGTTCAGTTTTGATATCATCTGACTAAAACATCTTCCACATTTTTGCTGTGTCTTCTGAATGGCTTGTGGAAAAACTTAATTTGACTTCCCTAATGCATTTTTATCAACAATGACTGTTTTTGTATTTTTTTCCTCTTATATATATATAAATAGTTCCACCAAGGCTTTGGGTCACTTCTGCTCCTCCAGAGTTTCTTTTAGGCTGTCCTGGCTGCTTAGCTGATCAACACTCTCAGCCTGTAAATGTATTTTGATGTCCTTATTTTGGTTGGATGCTGTTTTTTGTTTTTTTTTTCCCATACTTTTGCCTTTTGCGTTTAAAATCTTTGAGAAGTACAGTGCTTGGAATGTTGTTTTTAAATCTATTTCTGCTTTAGGCTACTGTACATCGTTATTCCTGGCCTGTTTGTTGTTTGGACCAATCTTCTCTAACAGGATAAGTGTGTTTACATTGAAATTAAATAGCGCATCAATGGGCTCTTTTCTCTTTTGGTGACTTCTGAGTTATACTTCACAGTAAGTGGGCCTATTAGACATTCATTTAAACTACAGCCTAAGTGACACATGTATTAATCATGAGGCAACTTCTACATTCTGTCAGCGTCATTCCAGTGAACATGCGTTGCATGCCAATAGCTTCAACTAAATCCTCGCCTGTGTAGAATATTTTCCTCTCCCGACAAAAATGTGTACCGTAAAAATGCATCCAATCACTTATCCCGGTCAGGTTTGTTTGCCGAGGCCTGGTTGATATGAGAGGTGCGTAGCAGTTGTCCAACAAGCCAGTCACAAAGGCTCACGCCAGCCGCTGCGCCTCGGCCCATGTCTGATTGTGATTCAGAGAGAGAGACGTGATCGATAGCCCTGATGGAGCACTACAGCTGTTTAGATATTCTGTGCAATGCGGCAGCCGCTCTCCCTGTCGCTGCGCCCTGCCCTGAGCATGCATCCACCCATGCACAAATAAAAACTCATGCATCATACATGCCCCGGAAATTTCTGCACCATGTGTCGTTTCTAATACAGCTGTACGCACATCAGCTTTTATGTGGGACCTTAAACGTATAAATGCTCATGTCGTTGGCGGCACTCAAAGTTCTTCCCCTATATGAGACGAGCCACTTTGTATTTGGGTCGGCAGCGGTGGGAGAAAGATTCATCCTTGTTTTTAGTGAATGCGAATTTACTCAATGCACAAAATAAATAGAATTTATGAAACATGTCTACAGCTATAAACTATACTGAAGTGAGCCCTACAGGGATGCATTATGATTTACATTGCAACCCCTGTGCACAGGGAAAGTCAAAGGAAGAGCAGATAAAATGTGATTTAATCCGGTTCCTCCACAGAGCCCTGCTGATTAAAGCCCTCTGTCCCACAATGCATTTAAACAGCTTAGAGATGACACCCTATGGTGAGTGTAATTTGAACCAGAGACACGTTAGCCTTTGTTTGGTTATGGCAGATGAGTTATCTTATGTAGATAACGTCCTCTCCATTTGTAGAGTAAGAAGGAAAATTGATAACTTTTAGGAGACTGCTGGTGCTGTGCCTCTCCATCATCGTGCAGCTTCTTTTCATCCAGGCTTTGTTGCTTGAAGGCACAGGCGGTCTTGGAACAAGAGGAAAAAAATTCCCAGACTACAATAATAAAGTTAGCATTAGTCTTAATGTCATAACTGTGCAAACAAGGATTCAATCCAGACTGAATGTGCACCAACACAGCTTTTTCTTCCCTTTTGCTTCTGCTGTCGTTGCTTGCTCCAAAAGCCTGCTGCCAATATGGCAAATGAGTTGAGAGCTGGCTCCAATATTGTCCAATGGATGTTGGATAAATAATAAAAAGTACATCAGGAAGGAGCCGCACTGGCCCCGAGAGATGGAGCAGAGCGGAAACATGCGATATGTTCAAGCTTTCAAGCCTCTTGTTTTCTCAGTACATTGCTTTGGCATTGCTCTTTTTAACTTTATCTGTTTTTACTATTGTTCTTTTTTTCATGCCTCCTTCTGTTCTCATTCACTTTTATCTATTGCTGGTCTTTCAGACCCATAATTAAAATGAAAGGAGTGCTTTTTCTAATATCCCGTTCTCTTTACGAGCATAATTGTGCTTTTAAAATACTGATTGAATTTCCAGTTTGATGATTTAATTTTTCCTGAGATCTGTACAACACAACAAAACCCATTCATTATGACTTCTGAGACATAGGAGTTCAAAAAAACTGTGCGGAGATGTAGTCACTAGAGGACTTGTGGGGGGTTGTTGCTGGGGGCGCCGTTGTCGAAAGAAGAAAATGATTCCCTCCCTGCTGGCATCCTCACCAAGGCAACGGCACCAAGACAGCAGCGACAGCCCACAATATTAAAGCGTCCCTTGCTGAAATGAGGCTTGTCCCAAATCACTTGGTAAGTCCCAAAAAGCCCCTCCGAAACTGTCAGTCATACTCGAGTAATCTATGTTAATGTCTGCCATCCCTCCCACAATCCCCTGGCTAATAACTGGCCTGTCGGTGGGCCCATTTCTGTTCCCCCTATGGCGTGTAGATTTAACGTGCAGCCAAGTAGGTTGGTAATTTGGCTGTCAGTGTTACTCAGACCTCCCTGCCAATGGAAGTATTCAAAGTCCTATTGTTCCTTATGCATGTGTGAATAAATTGTATTTGATAGATGTTTATTTTTAAGGTAATAAAAGGTCAAATTCAAACGTCACTGCTTCTAAAGAACATGCACGACTCAGTTTGTCTCCGTCAGTGGCACCCTGGCAGGTTTCAGTATAATCCGTCATAAATATGGTGCAGGTCAGAAGTTTGCATTCATTCATTTTGAATTTTTGGCTCATGTACTTGAACGGCTCTTTTCTCCGGCAGGAATGATAATACAACACACTTTTTCCATCATTTTTAAAATCAAGTATTGGATGCACACATATTGATTTTATTCTGGCTACTCTAAAATACGTACATATTCCTTCACTAGTAATTTGTTAGTTTTCTGTCACAGAGGGGTTTTCTTTTCTAAATCCTGTTTTGATATGTGTTTTAGCAGCTAGAAAAAACAATCAAATTGTCCAAGTTTCAATCCTGCTGCTCAAGAGCGGGCAATCCCGGTTCTTACGGGTCGGTTTCATTTGTGGATTAGATGTTTCCCAGTCTAGGAAGATACGTCTGCTATTTTACTTAAACTTGGAGCAAGGAAACATCAAGATACCATTTGTATCTTGCAGGTTTGTACCAGTTTGTATTAAACTTTTAGGTTTAAAAGCCTCACCTTAGTTCACCCAAAATTTCTTCGTGACACTGTGGCCAAATATTTCAATCCTTCTGACCTCTGACAATAAAACAGTTTCTAGTAGGCGTTTGGTCTTTGGTCACCACTACTTCAGTCCATGGTAGTGTAAAAGTCGCCACACTGTGGCCAGTGAGACTGGTCTTCCAATTTCCCAGTTTTGGACAAAATTGAGTCTTTCATTGTTCCTGTATGTTCTTGGTTCCATCTGAAGGTACCATATGGGATAGAGGAAAATCACAAGTATTTGACCCAGTTCTTGTTTTTCCAAAATCAGCAGCATTGAAATAAATTATTTTGGGGCCAAAATCCAGACAGGCTTACTGCCCGTGATGGGTGTGTGCAAGCTTCTAGCTGGGATTGTTAATAGAAAGGTGTGCAAAATAGCCCTTATAAATGCACTTACCAGGATATTGCAACATAATAAAATCTGCCCTCCTATCATGAACCTTCCACCCACAGCCCCTGATTTCTCCTGCCTCCCATTAGAAACGGAGCACACAGGAAGTTATTATTGGCAACCTAAGTAATTCAGACAGCTTCCTGAGAAAAGGATCAATTTCCGCCGATGCACTTTCTCATTATAACCTTATCTTGCCTACAGACAATAATCTGGATTTGTTACGCTTTGTTTGCTTTGCCACTGAGCTGTATGATTCACGAGTGAAGCCAACGGTTTGAGGCAAAAACAGGAGGAGCTGGGATGGGGGGGGCTCCGTCTCTGAAACAGAAATTATTCACCTACTGCGTTCCCCTTCTGCAGAAAATAATATAAGCCCTTTGATTGGCTTCAAAGTTTGTTTAGGCGGAGAAGAAGAGCTCAGACTCCTGGAGGGGTTCAGACAGGAGCGATTAACTTTGCTTTCCACTCAACCGCATGTAATATAAAGACAAGCAGACTGAAGGACAGTTGCCATGAGAAAAAGATGCATAACAAAGGAGAGAGGAGTACAGTGAGGAGGCGATGGCGGCGACAGTTCAGGAGCCAAAGAACTCTGACGGGAGGAAAACTGAGGAAGATAAAAGGGAACAGATGGAAAGAGGCAAAGAGGGGGAGAAGGATGAGGGTGGTGCAGAGGAGAAAGGCATAAAAGTTGGATCAACCTGTGCTTTTGGAAGGTTAAACATGAGCACAGTTTAGGCTGCTGCGTCTCTAACAGATGAGATGAAAGGATGACATTGACTATACAACTGCTTCCTGAGCTTAACCCCTGCGACACGAGACCAGCTGTTCACCATGTTGATCCCCGTCTACCTCTGTTTTTTCCCCTCACACATGCACCTCTCCTTGCACTTTTTTGTTGTCCTTGCTTTTATGCTCTCCCTCCCGCTCATCCATCCTGTTTCTAGCTCCTACCTGCCCTGCCGCCACTGTGCTTCACACTTGCGTTTTGCTGCACGCGTTTCCCTTTTGCTCATTTGTGTTGCTGGACATCTGAGGCTGCTTTTGTTTGTAACAAGCATTTTCCTCTCATCTTTGTTTGACGTGCTCTGCCTGTTCAGATATGCGTTTCTCTCTAATGCTCTGGATTTGCTGACATTTATGATGCAGGTTTTCATTTTTTCACGCATCATCAAAGCGGATCAGGAACAAGGTTGAGATGTAACGGGGGGGGCTTGTCAAAAACTATTCTTGATTGTAAAATATTCATGATTTTTCTCTTAGCCAGTTCTGAAGAATATGGTCTTATTATGTTGCTTCATTGCAGAATTTGCTGTTTTTATGCACATTGGTCTCAACTCAGTATTTGTCAAGATCCAACCAGCTTAAATTTTCACTTCTGGTCATTGTTTATAAGTAGCAGATGTAAAGTTCGGTTTGCACTGTAAAGACAGGTTAAACCCTAAAGAGTGTGAATGTGTGGGTTGTGATTTGTTTGTTTGGGATAGTTCAGTCAGGATCATTCCAGACTGAACATTAGCTTGCTTCATCCAATGTGGTCCTTCGCCTTCTGGTGTTTTTCTGGATTATATGTATTGGAGCTGCACAACTGCAGTTATCAAAATGTACAATATAATAAGTACTCTTTGAATGCAGGGTTTTGTAGGCTGTGGCATAATTGCTAAAAATATTGGGCATCGACCCTCCAATTATTTTGTTCCAACCACATCCATGGCAACGGTTGCAGAAGACCAAGTACCTAGGCATGCAGACGGCTTCTATGAAGCATGGCAGGATGCCGCCTGTGCAAGAAATCCAGTTGTGAATTTTCTCTGCTGCTAAATATACCAGAGTCAACTGTTTGTGGTAATGTAATGAAGTGGAAGTGATTGGGGATGACAGTAATTCAGCCATGAGGTGATAGGGGTGATGGGCCACGTTAACTCACTGAGCAAAGTCAGCAGATGCTGGGTCCAGTAGTGTGCAGAGGTTTGCCAATTTTCTGTCAATCGCCACGGATTTCAAATCTTAGTGTGGCCTTCAGATTAGCTCTAGAACGTTGTATAGTGAGCTTATTGGAAATGGGTTTCCATGGCTGGAAGGATTATGGTGTGGGGCTGTTAATCAGAAGTTGGGCTCAGCCGCTAAGTTCCAGTGAAAGGAGCTGTCAACACTGTAGCATATGAAGACATTTTGAAAATATGTATGCTCTCGACTTTGTGGGAACTTCTCGGAGGCGTTGACTGTGCTCCAGCTTTGCCTATAAGGACATGAAATAATGGGTTTTGTATAGAGGACTCTTGTGACTCATGCCTCAAAGAAAGTGCCTTTGGGAAGAATAAGAAAGAGGACTGCAAACTACGCCTTCATGTCCAACATCAGTGTCTGACCTCAACCTTAAAAAGCTGAATCTGACTACAAAGTGCAAGGTCGTTCCAAACAGCTCAAAAAAATATGTCCCTCTTAAAATATCAAGGCAAAGTTGTAATGAGGAATCTTATTAGCTTACTACTGGAATTTAAATATCATTCATAGAAATGTATTTATGATTATTTTGTCTTTCTCCTCTTTAAGTATCTTTACTCAGTAACCATGACAACCTTCAATGTGATTCCATTCAGAGTTCAGCATCTATGTGAACTGCACAATAAGCCTTTTTGAAACATGAAGAAGCTGTTTATCATTGAACTGCAGATGCTCCAATCAGTAATTCTTTGGCCAGTATACATGTGTGGGGTTTTTTTAAGGTCAAAGGTCACTGGTTATTTGGATCCTGGTCAAGGAAAAAATTGTTTCATTTTGAAGCCATGTCTTTGTGATTGGAACTTAAAGTTGTTGAAGTTTATCTTGGGAACCCGTGAAGGCAAAATTTATGAACCTAAGCAAAAGTATCGTTATTTTCTTTTTTCTTCTTACAAGCACAACTCCTCTAGAAAAGTGGCCTTAAAATGTGTATGCTACACTCCCAGATCCGTAGACTCGAAGTTTTAAGCTATCAGTCAACTTAATCTAATGCTGGACCCCAGGCAATGCATTTTTTATCCAAAGAATAATATGCAGCCTCTCAGCAGATACTGTAGGTCACTGAGCTCATAGCCCTCCGGACAGCCTGCCCGTCCCCCTGAATGAAGATTAAGTTTGCTGAGGAGGATAATCAGGCTCCAAGGTCTCTGCGGTATGCAAGCAATTCAGCAGGGTTGCTTTCTGTGATTCACTGCTGAGCTCTTTTTCTCTTCTCATCTTTTCTTATAAGAGATAAGACTATCAGATTAGATTATAACAAAGTGCAGCACGGCTTTCTATTTTTAATGAGTATATTTTTAGCATATATTTAGAATAGATTTGAAAAATTATCTGAGAAAGCGAGTGGGAGCCAGGTTGTCTGACTGCTCAGAATTGACTTATTGTATCCTGTATGTGTTTGCGTGTGTGTGCGTGTGTGTGTGTGCGAATTTGCGTCAGGGAAGCAGAGAGGAGAGAGAGAGAGGAAAAAAAAAAAAACAGGCATCAGTTACACCCTTCCACGTCACTGTCACCAGTCGGGACACAGAGGGCAGCGAGATAAATCTAGCTGATGCCCCCAAAATAGAGCCGGAGCCTCCATTAGAACAGGACGCAGGCTATGTGAGAACAAGCTGAGGTCACTGTGGTCAACTGAGTTATTTCTGTTGTGTCACCAGACCTCTGGGAGCACACATCCACCTGAGAGCCAGCCAGCAGGTTAGCGGACACAAAAGAATGTGCGAGCAGCGATGTTGCAAGATTCATTAAGAGAAATCTGCACAAGTAATCGCATCTGCTAGAACATGTTTACATTTTGTCACGCTTCAGTGGGTTTTATTGGGATTTTTAGGCGATGGACCAAGACAAAGATGCACTGTGAAGTGGAAGGAAAAGAAAATGTGGTTGTCAAAAATGTAACTGTGAAAATGTATATTGGTATTCAGCCTCATAGGTACGGAAGAGGATTAGGACCACTGGGAAAAAAAAATAAACAGTTCTGACTTTAATCTCAAAAATAATAATTCTGAGTTTAATGTCAGAATTCTGACTTTGTTCTCAGAATTCTGAGATTAAAGTGAGAATTATTACTTTTGAGATTAAAGTCAGTTTTTAATTTTTTTCCCCCAGTGGCCCTAATCCTCTTCTGTACGGGCTTAGTGTTGGTTTTTAATTGTATTTATTTATGGAGTTCCACTCAACAACAAATGTTGCCTCAAGGTAATTTACGAAAACATGAATTCAATCATTAGGTCAATCAGATGCACTTAACTTTTTACCACATAAATGGCTACACAGGTGAATTCTGGTTTAAGGTAGACACTTGCTCTCCGTATTTTCTTATGTCAAACAGGAACTGGACTATTAATTTCTTTCTTTCAACGATGGCTTTCTTCTTGCCATAAAGGTCAGATTTGTGGAGTTTAAGTTTTCACCTGAGCTCTTGGTCTCTGAAGCAACTTCTCTGGTTAGTGCTACATTTTCCTAGACTGTCTGTTTAGATGGATGGCAGTAGGCTTGTACATGAGCTGTTCTGTTTCCATTTTGTGATGACGAATTACAGAATCTGCCATGAAATGTTCGAATTGTTTGATATTGTTTTGTAACCTAACTCTTCTATAAGGGTCTTCCCACTGTAATGCCAGATTTTCAGGTATATTCCTCGTTAATTACACAGGTGGAGTCTATGTAATATTTAGATAACATCTAAATGCAATTGGATGTCCTGGATTTTATTTAGGGGTCTGTGAGTAATAGGGACTGAATCAGATGCAAGCCACACTTAAAAAAAAAAAAAAAAAAAGAAAAAAAATCAAAATTCAAGAATATGTTTTGTGTTTCATTCATCACATAAAATTCCCAGAAATACATTGAAAATTTGGAGGTAGTGATACTTTTATTAGGTGCCGTTCTGTGAAGTATGTGCAAATTAACCATCTGCTTGTCAACTGAGCCGATTTGTGTCATTTTCTTTTCAACTGGAGCTTCGGCACGATGGAAACACACCTGGTTCCTAGTGACTTCATGTCTCAGACACAGTGTCTCTGGCTGCCTCTCTTTTTATTTGTTGGCAGTACGGTGCATTACTGCTATTGGATCACACTTTTATTTTATTTCTGCCACTTTTACTCAGCCTATATAAATGATTTACAGTAGCTAACAGACATGGATGCTCCCTCTTTGCTGCTGTAAAAACAGAGCTAAAGAACACCAATTTGCCATCAGAAAGATTTCTTGCATTGTCTCCTTTTCTTCTTTCTCCTGTTTTCGTCTCCCGCTCATACGCACACATGCACGCACACACACATCAATAGCCCATTAGGACAGTGCTGCTTTCATTACCTCGAGCCTGGCCCTGAGACAGCCTTCATAGTGGAGCACAGTGGAGCGGAGCTGGCCGGGTTTGCAGTATATACAGGGAGAGGAGTCTGGTAATTGCCAGCTCTCTGTTCTCTTCATCCTGTGCGTCAGGTGGAAAGTATGAATCTGTGGTGTCTGGGGACCACCCCTGCAGCGCTGCAACGCATCTCACCGCAACTGCTTGTCCCCCTACTGGCACAAGTAATAGAGGGAAAACAGGGAGCTTAAAGGCCTCAGAGAGTCCAACAACCGTCACTCTGACAATGCACACAGCCGTGGGAAAGCATTAAAAACGCAGGCAGGACACAGAGAAGCACCGAAAGTTATAGCCTTCCTGCAAATCTAACTTTCTTTCTCATGCTTGTCACACAGCGGTAAGTGTTGTTGCTAGAGTACAGCTACTTCAGATACGCATTTAGGTTTTTTTCTGTCATATCTCTACCATGAGAAGTACAAAGAATGAGGTAAAAGAAAAAAAAAGTTAAAAGCAAAAGCAGCTAGCACTTAATGATATCATTCTGACTAATAAGAAGTAACTTGCAAGAGTATTAATACCTCTTAAAATTGTTCATACTTTGACGTCATAGAAGTAACTCTTGTGGTTATTTTTATTCACATTTTATGTAATTGTCCAACACAAAACAATGCACAATTTTAAAGTAGAAGGACAATTGTTTGTGGTTTCACTTTAAATATTTTAAAGTGTGAAGTGCATTTGTACTCACTTTCCTTCACCTTGATGCCCCTAAATAAAGTCCAAGTTCAGTTGATACATCTGAATTTAATTCCCATCCTACACAAATAGATTCTGATTAATTGTGGTTTCCCTAACTGCACAGGCATCGTCAGTAATACTGCAGCTGTTTTTTCCCCCCGTATCTTCATTTATATTTATATTTACAGCATTAATTTTAAACACATATATCTGAAGATGATTCTTTTATCCTCATTTTTGCATTCTTGTCGGCTGCAGAGCTATTAAATCTGAACTGCTGCTGTGAGTGGAAGGAGGTGGAGGGCACAACATCTGTTTATATAAAATTTATGGAATTTCTTTGTACATTTTCCAAGCGCGCAAACATTGGCAAAACGTCATCTGCGGCAATACAGAACCCTGGTGTCTGGATCGAGGGTGGATGGAGAGCCTCAGGCCAAAACTGGATCCAACACCGATGTCGGTACCAGGTGTGATAAAGATATATGATCAGAATGGTCCCATCTCTGAAAATGCAACACATACCTATTGATGGCAATGTATTGGAAAAAAATGCTAAAAGCTTTATTAGTTTCTAATATAGCCCTTTGTCAGCAAAGATGTCTTAAAATATGAAATGTATCATTGCTTAGGGACAAATTGGACTGCAAAATTTGTTTTCCTCCAATGGCTCTGAATTATACCTTCACCATACAGTTTATACTATTTTTCAACACGTGGCCTTTAGTAACATTTGAAAAGGTTTTGAATTAACGATCCCCGTTCAGCAGCCGTCATAAAATCAGAAGAAAATACTGCGACAAGGTTATCTCATTCGGCAAGTCCTTTTTTATTTTTTTATCCTCTTACACATGAACATGAAGATTTATGAATTATCTTGAGCCGGTTATTGCTGTTTTTCAGCCCAAGACACAATCTCGCCACAGTTGCATCCAAATCAATTCTCCAGGATGTCTTATTTGAGTTGCGAGCACAAGGCTCCACACGGCGAGGGATACGCGAAGAGGATGCTGTCGGAGTATATCCAATTTCAGACAGCAAGGCAAATGGCCTTGGAGATCCAGGATTATACAGCTGATTTCTAAGCCGAGCTAATATTGATTTGCTGTGCCCCTGGTGAACTCCAGGTTGTACCTTCCCAGCGTAAGCTTTTAAATGTTTCAGTCATAATGGCCCCCCTTTGTCAATACATTCCCTAATCTATAAGGCCACAGTAACTGACCTCTATGAAACGGCCTTTTGTTTTTCTAGACATTACTGTAAATACAGGAAGCAGCTCCATTTTAATTTGTCCCTTCAGCACATTTTCTTTTTCCATTAATTTCTTTTCATACCTATAAACAGTTTTACCCCATGTGCTTAATCACAGCCTTTCCGTTTGTTTTCTATTTTTAATGAATTGTTGCTTGGTAATAAAACAAATACCTAATATCTCACTTTTTTTTTTTTTTTTAAATGTAGTTTGAAAATCTAGTATTTTCATAGCAGACCAGCCTACTATGATTATCATTATTCTACTCTGTGGCATAGTGAAGTAGAAAAAATGGACTCATCACAGGGTGTTGATTACCCATAATGCAGTTTGATATCCTGTCCATACTGAGAGGTGCTCTTGGCATCCCTCTGTGACTTCGTAGTTTCTGTCTGCAGAGTTTGTTGTCCTGCCATTTGGCCATCTGCTCCTAAACTTCCTGCTATGATCTACTCTTCTTCCTTACACACTTTGTCCTCCACCTTCTCTTCTTTTTTTTCATTCACATTGTAAATCTAACTGAAGAGCTCCCTATTTGAGGTTTGGTAACCGCTTTAGGAAAAGCTGGAGAAAAGAACTACAGACACCCCCCACCCGCCGCCCCACCCACCCGTCTTCTCAGAATAAGAGAAACTCTGGCGTGCGAGACGGGTGTTGGGAATCCGGCTAACTCGTCCAGTAGACGCATTGGGGTAAAATCAACAGTGGGAAGTGTTAGATTTATTCTAGCAAGAGGGAAAGCATGTCCAAATCCTCTCAGTTCGAACAGCCATTATAAACAAGAGCAGATTAGCCAGCTGCCTCCTGCTGGGACAGTGAATGGATGAGAGTGGGAAAGATGAGGGGAGGCCGTTCCTCTCCTGCATTATCTAAATAACAGGCCGGGGAATTCAATAAGTACTGGCCTCATCAGACCTCATCAGCCTCCCCAATTAGGCTGCACATCATGGCGGCTAGTGGGCTCATTGCTGCTGGTGACAGATGAGACTCTGCACGGCGGTGCGCTCGCCTTTGCAGAGGTGCTGTTGCCCCACATTCCTGACATTGTTCTATGCTTTCTTCTTTTCTGAGAAGCAATAGCTGTTTGTGTCTAATTGCTCAGAGTCCGTTCTGATGACCTGGTTCATTCAAACTGCACGTCTGTCCTTGATGCTGCATTAGCAGAATACCAAGAGTCAGCCTCAGCTTTAAATAAGGACTTGCCATCAGCAGAGGGTTGCTGCTTTTAAAACCCCTGGTGATATTGATGTTGTCAATATCGTTCCCCTCCCACATCGCCTCCCTGTGTCTCCCTAGCGGTCAGGACATGTGAGGAAAACACACACAACCCTCCTGCATTGATTGCAGCCCATTAATGCGTACTGAGAAAAAAAAAAAAAAAAAGCCTTTCATCATGTTTAGGCAAGGTCTTACCCAAAGTTGTTCTGCGTAGGTCAACCTTTCTTCGTGGTTATTGCTCTGATTGCTATCTCGAGAGACGAAGAGCATATCTGCTGGAGCTGTTTGGTCTGCATCTTTTTTTCTTCACATAAAAAGAGGAATCTGCTTCAAACTGCTTCCATTTTTCATGTTGCGTTTTTAGGGAGTTGGAGTGGGTGGAAGCAGAATACATGGAGTAAAGCATTAGTCCTGAGAGACAGGAAACAAGTAAAGTACGGTCCTTATTTAACTTTATAGGACTCTTAACAGTTTGCGTCCCATTAATCAGCCAAAACCAATTTTCGTAATAACAAACATGTCACAATTAAAGAGGATGCAGCACACACTGCATAAAATATCACAACGAGGCTATTTTTTATTCATTTAATCATCTGACATTCACTCTAAAAACAAAATACATTGTACATTTTGAATATTTAGTAACACTTGCTAAATCAAGTGGGATTTATGTATTTTTACAAAAAGCAATGAACATTTTGTGAAAAGAGGATAGAAGTTACTTTATTTTCAAGGATTTTTTTTTTTTTTTTTTCCAATGACAGCAGAAGATTATTGTCATGATTGCTCGAGAACAAAGCTGAGACCCAGGAAATGAATGAATTATTAGGCTCGTGGATGTCTGATACATCGTTTGAAGTTCAGATGTTACATTTCTTTCAAACGGAGCTCAAGGCGACTGAGACGTTGGGCTTAACTATGACTGTTTTTTTTTTTTTTTTCTTCAAAATCCTGAAACTGTTTCCACAGCATGGTGACTTTGGGTTGATATTTCCTGATTGTTTTAGTCCCACATCATTTTATGTGGACCCTCCATAGATGCTGTCACGCTGCCTCAATTTTGGTACTTCTAATTTATTCTGTCAACATTGCAGTTTTGGCCTCTTCAAACTGAACAGCCATTCACTCAGAATGTATTTGTGGGCCACGTACAGTTTTTCCATAAAGGCCTACATGCACATGCATCAGTTATCATTATACCAAGCATAAACTGTAAAGGCAATAGAGCATATTGTGCACAAAAAACATGGAGTCGCATTATACTAGTCAGCCAATATGAAAATTTGTCACTTATTTCCTATACTTATATTTAAAATTCTGTGAGAGAAAAATGTAAACAGTTTATCACTGTAGATAAAATACTTTCTTCCTGCTGAAGTTGTTTCTCTGTCAGTTTCCAACACGTCTTCATTCACTCTTTTAAATTAACTGTGGATTATTTATTAAGCTCCAATCAATTTCCAAATGAGCAAAAACAAAGTGATTTACCTAGGAGATGCCTCTTCTTCTGGGTTGTAACGTTGTCATTGCACTTAGAAGATTCAGTGATGCTACTGTCTGGGTACAGGAGGGGGGGGGGTTATCTTAAAGGTCCTTCGAGTACATTTTAAAAAGTCTTTGAGGAAGTAGGTGAATATTTGTGAAATTTGCGATTTTGTGTGTTTGCTATACAACATGAACAATCCTCTTCATTTCACTTAATTTTATCCTACAAGCACAGAGGACAGACTCTTACTCGCACAGCTGTAAAGTGCAAATCAGCGACACGTAATATTTAGTGGTCCCTGAACAAAATATTGTTTCTTTATATTCTATGCCCTCGTCCTGTGCCTGTGGCAAAGCAACAGTTATTCTTTAAACTGGTTCTTGAACAGCCCTTAAACTGAATATGACTGGAATCGTACTTTCATTCTAAAACTGGAATTCTAACTTCAGACAATTTTACCAAAGTAGCTACTAAAGCTAGAACCAGTTTCATCCCCAAGAATAAGAAGTCAATTTATCAAAACTATCGAAAGCAAAACCAGGAAAATAATACTGTGTGAACAGGAACAATAACAGAAGACAAAAAGTTTCATTTGGACACATTCCTGTCCAAATGAACCAAGTTCTAAAACCGAGAGCTGCCCTTAATAGTGGACTGCACAGTGTCAGTCACCTCTGATTTGGTTTGGACTTTCCTACAATTTGGGTTCAGTATATATTTCCGTTAATGCATACATAAAAATGTATGCTTGTGTGTAAAGAAGACACTAAATCTGCATTCTCTAACTCTTCAAATAATTTTGTATGTTATTTTTATGTTATAACATAAAACAATGTTTGAAAAACATCATGAAAAACTCTTAAAACCTCTTTCAATGAAAAAAATTCAGCACCTCGTCAACACTTTTTAATCCTATATGATCTAATGTAATTACTTTGCCCACCTCTATTTTGTACTACTGGAAGAAACCGGAATGTCGAGAGAAAACCCACATGTGCACATGGAAAAACTACTTTTAAGTCTTCATCATCTTCAGAAATTGCTCTCTTTGGGGCTAGCAGCAATAGCCCCAAACTCTAATCATTTCTCAAGATGTAGAGAAAATACAGAAATAAGATGTCAAATGGAGTTTTGCAGGCACGATCTGAAAACGTTGCAGATCTCTCAGCATTGGCTTTAGCTGTACATGTCTGAGTGGGTTTGAGTGTACATAACGTATTTTGGTGTGTAGTTTTGTGTCTTTTTCCAAAAGTGCAAAGAGAGCTGCACCTGCAGCTCCTATCAAACGGTGGAAAGCTCCTTTCAGCACATGTTTAATTACCGCCTCGGCAGCTCCGCTTGGCTCAGACACTGCTGCTCTGAACGCAGCCAAGCACATCTTCTCACACATAGCTGCTTTTCCTCTGCCATAAACTCTGCTGATCCCTAATCAGCCACGATGCCACCCTTCATTGATCCCCAACTGGCTACTGCAAAGGGGACAATATGGACCCTCAGGCCCCCCAAACACCCACCACCCACCTCCAAACCTTTCTCCCTTTTAGTCGGGTGCCTTGCTTACATTGATCATAAATCAGCGTCACTAGCAGAATCGATCGTCAATCACGCTCAGTGACATTATTGATGCGGCTGCTCCCTCAGTTACGGTCCTGCCCTCAGCCAGGGGTTTGCACTGCGGCTGCGGCTCTGGCGTATTGATCCTCCTTCAGATACTGTATTGAGGGCCCTTTATTGATAATTCATTTATTGTGCTGTAATTTCATTTTCTTTCTTGTCCATTACATTGTTACTGGAAGCTCCTATGGTGGAAATTTAGTTAACAAACACTTCAGCCTTTGTTTGCTTTACGTTGCTGTTCTGACTTGCATGCCTCGCTTGTAAACAAACATACATGTCCAACTCTCTCTATTCATTTTTAGAGCTAAAAGTTTTAACAATTTTTCTTTGAGCAAGTAAATAAGAAGTTTTTTGGTGTGTCGCGGTCCAGTCGCGTAATTTGTATTGAAATATCTGCTGATACCAATGTATACTGATCCAGAGTATAAAGACTTTTAGTTGTAGGCTGCATAAAATGTATTATTACAGTTTGTGCACCTTAATCGACCTTGGTTTTGATCACGTAGTTGAAAATGCATTCAAGTCTCGAACCGCTGCACACAGACTTCTGGTGACTGTCATATCACATTTGCAGAGAAACATTTGCTTTGGGTTTGCTAGATGGGCCGCCTTGCTGAATTACAAAGCGTCGACCTGCGTGATTTATCTCTATAGATGGGAGGTTTCATGGGTCACTGGAGGCGTTGGCAGTGCTATAATGCTGCGCTAACAGGGACAGAGCAAGCTTTGCTGTCTGCCCACACAGGCAGTGACACACACACAGTGGGAGCACAAGTCAACCCCCACAGGCAAAGTCCAGCAACAGCCACTGTCCAGTCCCTCTGACACCGCCGGAACCGTTTGCCATGAAAGGATAGCACCGCAGGCTACAACTAGTTTAACACCACGAGGTCATCAAGAGCCAATGACTTGCTTTTTTGATTGATAATGTATTGCGAATGTAATTCATCCATGCTAAAATTCATTGCAGGTTTTTTTTTTTTTTTTATTCCGAAATTAATAACGAGCTGATTTGTGTTGCATGTTGTCGTATGCCCAGTTTAACAAGCTGCGTCTCGACAGGAACACTTACTGTGTCTTTTTAGATATTAATCTCTTTGATGAGCTTGAAGCTGTTTGAGGATGGCAAATTAACATAACCCAAGCATAGAATTTATGCGGGTGGACTGCAATTACCTGTCACACACATTTAGCGAGGAGCACATATGGCTCGGCAGGCTGTTATCGTTTTGGTACATTTTAAATCGTGTACTCGGTTGTGTCTTTTCAGCCAAGAGAGCTGAATTATCAAAAGCAACAACAGCTAATTAGTGAGATGTTTCTTTTTTGCAGTTAACAGGTACAGTGCATATTCTTAGTGTTAAAGAATACAATTTAAATTTGAGAAACTTTAAGGTTTTTGCTCCCTTTTTCCTTATTAATTGCTGAAATAAGGCTTCACTGTTTTCCGCCCTTAAAGATATTTACTTATTTAGGATCTTTTTGGAAGCCTCTTATTGCAGAACACTGTTCTCAGGCTCTTACCATCATTCAATTTCAAACAACCACAGAGCAGCCACTTGTACTGTAATTGCCGTCTTGGGCAGCTGCATAAAGCACCCGGTGATACTGAGACCCTCTGCAGCTACGGAGACGTTGGCAGTGTGCTGCTGCATCTGTGGCTTTATCATTAGAAACATCTGTGGCTGCCACTTTAGGACTGCCACTGTCTGCAGAACCCAGCAACACTCAAGCCCAACTATTTGGAGCGAGTGCGGTAAAGATTGTCTGCTAGTGTAAATGTTATTTTAACATATAGATGCTGGATTGTCAGCCATTTATTGGAGTTGGCAAACACAGCGAAGAAGAAATTCCACTTACTTGCGCTCCCTTTTGCCTGCGCCGGTGTTTTTAGTTATTTGTCCAATCCCCATGGCAATGTTCGAGTCTGAAACGCAGGAATTAGCTGATTTAGCTGAAAATGAAGATCTCATTTAAGAGCCGGTATCCCACGGGTTGCCTGGCAGTTGGAAACTCGCCGCCGCCTGCTTGACACTAGACTGCAGTTACAGTATTTAAATTTTGTTTAAGAGCACATTAACTCATGAGTCAGCAATTGAATGTGCAATTATATTCCTGCTAAAATAATTACACTTCTTCTTTTTTTTTTTTTTTTTTTTAAACAGACAGTCCTTTGTCTGTCAGTTGGATTAAGTCATTGATTTTTCCCTTATTATGTCTGCATGAAAGCATATTGAAGCCTTCCAGTTCCCTGAAGAAACCCTCCCGCTAATTTAGGCTGTCTGCTGTTTTGGACGAGCTGAGAGCCAGACACATTGAGCTCAAGTCATCCATCATTTTTGTTTGTGCAGAGGTGGGATAGATAGATGGATAGATAGATGGATAGATAGATGGATAGATAGATAGATGGATAGATAGATAGATGGATAGATAGATAGATAGATAGATAGATAGATAGATAGATAGATAGGAGTGAAAGATGGATTAGCATGCCACAGACTCCCTACATAACATTACTCTTGTTAAGTGTGCAATAGCTCATCGATCAGACTTGTGCCGCCCGCATCCAGGGCTCTTTCCTGCATTTTCCGTTGAGTAATCCATAATATAATCTCAGGCCTGAGCCATCCAGCCTCCTGCATGAACCCAGTGTGAGAAAAGTCTGGCCAGGAGCTGATCAATAGCCATGGAGCATCTGTAACAAATGCAAGCAAAGAGCTGTTGACATCCTTCTCCCTTTGGTCGTCACGCTCATGTAGATGAGCTTGACAGTATGGATTGGAAAACTGGACTTTACCTGTCACTTATACCCCCTGTGAATCTCTCGCTTCACCCCCCCCCCAACACCAACACCCCTTCCTGCCCATTTCTGTCAATGTCTCTTCCTGTCTCTGTCCGTCCGTCTATGACACCGTATCTGTCTTTCCGTCTATCACGCTCTCCCTATCCGTGTCGCTCTGTGCCAGTGCCGGCTCCATTTATTGGGCTGTATCGTTGAGCCATGTGTGCCGTCCCTGTCAGCAAAACGGCTGGCAGACTGTCTTCATTTTCATGCTGAAGGATGTGAAGCCAGTGTAGCAGTTGTGAGAGCTATCGACTGGGATCCGTCAAAGCCCTCCCTGTAGGAAAAGCTGCTGCCTCCTGCCTTTCTCGTTGGCAGCCACACTGAGCTTGTTTGTTTGACTCGGAAAATGTCGACATACATTCAGCACTGCTGTGGTTTTGATTCCATAATCCTCACCTGACATATCCTTACTATTACCCCTGGGTTTTTTTTTTTTTATTGTATTTATGTGGATGTGCCACACTGCCCACTGCACTTTGTTTTAGTCTTTCTCTTTCAGCCTCCATCTCACTCTTATTCTCTCTGTTACCCCCAAGATAAATTCTCCTCAGTCTGGGCAAACAGGTCAATCCGGCTGATGGGAATCGGACAGTTGTTGATCCAATTAGAGATCCCCTCAAGCAGCGTCAGTGCGCAGCAGAATTCCAATAAAGTAATGTCTCCTTCCCTACTTTTTCATGATCTCACTCAACATGTCCTTGCAGCAAAACACAGTGCGATATCCAAGGACTTTTCAGAGACACTTAGCTCATCACACATCCAACTAGACACCCACAGTACTCTATAACTAAAGTGATAGAGAAACTGAAAGCTTCTTTATTCTGTAGCTTCTTAGACTGGAGCTATATTTTGGGGGAAGCAACTGAACACTTCTCTCTGTTTGCCCTTTTTAGCTCTGGACGCGTGAGGAGTGGAGCAAGCCCAGCCCAGTTTGACTCCAAATGCTTGTGAGAGGCCTCCTTTGTAGCTGTCATGAGATTGAAAAGCTGGCCGTTTCTTTGCGCAGAACCTTTTATTCGGCCGCTCTGTAAATCTGGGGCATTCCTGCATTGATTTCACCATTCAGGCCAAACAGATGTACAGTCCTATTGAGAGCGTGCGAGTGAATTTACGGCGCCTCAAGTGATGCGTTATAATGCATGTGCTGATTTGCATTCACGGATCAAAATGGTATTCAGCTGGCCTTTGTGAGATGATCCAGAGCATATTCCCTCTTTATCTGCCAGAGCCGAAGAGAAAAGTACTGATTTTGACCAGATGCCGGCCAACGGGAACCGACAGTAACAGCAATACTTATAGCTTTACCCTGTGCAAACAGGAGCAACTTAAAATAAGATTTCATTTAAGTTCTCATTATAATCTCATTGTTTGGCAGACGTATATCGGTGCATACTCTGTGGTTCGTTGTGCTGTGTGGTAATGTTCCTTGATAAGCGGAAAGCCTATCTCTTCAAAACCACATGCACGAGTCTACAGTCACTGCGTCTCACAACATCTTATTGTGGCTTGCAAGCCTTTTCATCTGTGTTGTTGTTAGAACCACAGGCTACAGGGTAGTTTGGGATATCATCTGAAATGTGGTGACTTTGTAGTCGGCCTTTCTGAACCATCGCTTTGTCGAAGCTCTTTTTTTAATGCAATTAGAACTGTTAAGTGTTTTGGAGTAGATCTGTTGCAGCTGCACACATCAAACGACTTGACAGTTTTGCAAAAATACCTCAGGTTCAGTCAAATTGGATGGATAGGATTTGTTAGCCTCCATTCTCACATCTTGCCACAGATTCTCAGTTGGATTCAGCTCTGCAGTTCTGTCCGTTTGTTTAGGGTCGTGGTTCCTGTGGGAAGTTGAACCTTTTCCCCAGTCTTGAGTCTTTTGCATCCTCTTGCAGGTTTTCTCCCAGGATTGCTCTGTATTTCACCTCATCCATCTTCCCATTAGCTCTTAATTGGACGGTGCGCTCAGGGTGTTGAGCAGGATTAATTTTCGGTAGTATCTTGGCCAAAAAGTTTTTTTTTTTTTGTTTGTTTTTTTTCTTTTTTTGGTCTCATGTGATCAGCATACCGTCCTCCACATATTTTCTGTGTCCCTTACAATAATTTGGGACAAACTTCAAAGCCCCTCTGAAACATTCTTCAGAGATTAAAACCACTGTTAGATATAAAGAATAAGAAAAGGTTTTACGTATTTATTAGCAACATAGTTGGTTATAATTACAACGGCTAAATGAGAGCAAAGTCCTCCAGACACACTACTTGGTATGTCAACTGTCATTCGTGGGACACATATGCCACCTTTGCCACATCAAGACCAGAACCAGTTTGAAATTAAAACGCCACAATATTCTATGTAGTCCTGATAACATTTTATCAGGAGCTACATGCTCCTTCCAGTTCTACTTAGAGCTGTAGGCATTTAAAATGCTCTTCAATATTTCTCTCTTTGCTTGACAGTATTTGCTTAGTCAGTGTCTGATGTTAAAAAACAGTAACAAATCTGAAAAAAAAAGAATAGTAAGGGGATGTAAATACTTATACAAGACACTTTGAACCCCTCCGCCATTGTGTGCACGTGAATAGTGGTTAGTGTTGCAGTGGGTTCACCATGACCCAGATGCCAATGTTCGTGTTTGTGCTCACTCCTCATTAATTTATTTACAGGTTCCTAAGGCAACCCTCATGAAAAACAATTAGGGCTTCCCATGGAGGACCTTGTTAGCAGCAGTTGTTAACCTCCAACCAAAAGTACTTCACATCTTTCTCCAATGATTTAAGATCGTTAAATAGAAAAAAACAAACAAACAAAAAAAAGGGTCCATAGCAGTTTTTTAAGCAGCCCCCTCTTGCACCTCTATTTTTTTCCACTTATAAGGTGAAATGTGTTCCACTTGAAGGTTTTGGGCCAAAGGCACAACATCAGCAGCATAGTGGCCCTACCTCTGCCAACGATGACTTTCTGTTTCTTGTGTGGTGCTAGTTTTTGTGTACTTCTCTTACTGTGTGTGCGTGTGTGTGTGTGTGTGTGTGTGTGTAGTTGCAGTACAGAGAGACTTTAAGAGCAGAAAAAGAGCGTATGTGCGTGTAAGTGTGTGTCAGGGCAACAGAGGGGTGAGTGTGTTCACAGAGTGGGTGGGGTGGTGTGAAGCTGTTGATCTTGGGCTTCAGTCTTAAACAAATTGGCCATTCCTCTGTGGGAACTGGGAATGCAGTCACACAGGGAAGGTCAGCCTGCTCTGTGTCAGATTCTCTAAATTTCTCCAATAGCTAATTATCTCCCAGAGTGCCAGAGGAGAGGTTTGGAAAAGCTTTTGTTGTTTTTTTTTCTTGAAGCCTCTTCACACTCTCTCTTTGTTGCTGCATTCTCCCAAGCTGACTCTGAAAAGTTTAATCTTGATAGGCTGGCTGAGGGCTGCATTGACACATCGGTAAGGATAGTTAGTTTTTAATTATTGTCTTGAATGCTACAACGAAACCCCAAAAATAATTAAACGTACTCTCCAGCTGCAGGTGCAGTTCTGACATGCAAGCGTTTCGATGCTCAAATCTCGCACTGAACTGTAAAAGTCGCATTCCCTTCATCCGCATCGCTTTCTACTGAACAAAACTTCTTTTACTGCAGTCATATGATGCAGTGCTTTTACTGAGGTCCAGCAACCTTTAGCATCTGCAAGCAAAGATTAAAGTGACAAACACATTTTTTTCTCACTGGCTTGACTTGATGAAAGGTTGCATTACCTCCTGCAGGCAGACCCCTTCTTTTCCCTACGTCGTCACAATGCAGCCACATTATGAGCTGCCCGGCCTATAATGTGAATGCGATGACAGGAAGGTTGTCAGGCTCCTCCTATAGGCCACCAGGTGCTGAGCAGCAGTGGGTTAGAGTCTGGACAAGCTTGTTTTCCATCTAAAACTGCAGTCACACGATTTCTCCTCTTGCCTGGTATGTAGGAATATCAAAAGCACTTTTTATGTGTCCAAACAGAAACGAGGAGCAATTGAAGAGCTACAGAATGTGTTGTGATGCATCCTGTTGCATCAAACAAATCATTAGATGCATCCCATTATAACCAGGGTGGATCTTCTGTTGCCTTTAGAGATGACATTGTCTGTGGCACGGATTTGACAAGTTGTCAGAAACGTTCCTCAGACTTTTTGGTTCAGATCGACATGTCATGTAGCCGACCCACATTTGTTGGCTGCACATCCACAATGTGGTTGTTCCATTCCAGGTTCTGTCGAATTGAGATCAGATGTCTGTGAACGAACTGCATGTTCAAGAAGCCAGTTTGATGTTGAGGTCTGTGGCCTGGTGCATCATCCTGCTGGACACAATATGAAGTAGATTAAAGGCAATGCTGGAGTGTCGTTTACTGTATATGTAATGTTTTTTACTGGTATTGTCAAAGTGAAAATGTACAACAGGTGAAAAGTGAAATGCTGAATAATAGTACGGCCTTTGTAACCATTAACTCTCCACCTTGTGATTTACCCTGCAGTGTTTGTACAAATGCAGGTATCAAGAAATGCCATGTTTTTGATCTAAAATGTTTTTTTGTTTTTTTTTAAACAATGTGGTGTGTTGATTCCACTTGAAAAGATTTCTACTCTCTCTATTAATTGTTTTAACATTTGAAAGCTTGGGATGCATCTAAAATCTGCTCGAACGTTTATCCGCACATAGACATCGGTTACTTTTGCCATGAGATAAATAAATCTAAATCTGATGATGTTCATCCATCTGTCCTAAATTAAGCAATATGGTTACAAAAACGTTTTCTGTCAATTTCTTTTGAATAATTTACTCTGTTTGAATTGTAGTGCATTGCAGCTTTATCAACTTAAACTCAGATGTCTGAAGCGTTTTCCCCTTCCTCATAGTTTTTTCTTTTGGATCTCCTCGATCTTTTTTCTCTTCATTTTGTTTTATCTTTTCTGTCTTAGTAACTATACATTTCTGTTGGCTTTCTACCACAGGCTCGTGTCCCTTCTCTCATCTCCACTCTCGGCCTCTAAAGGGATTCTGTTGACACAGACTGAAATAGGGGGACAGACTCTGTCGAGACCGTCTGGTCCCCAGCCAAGAGAGCTGCTAGTTTCTCAGGCTCCCCGATCTCCTTCCCAACTTTTTTTTCTTTCCCTGAGAATGTCTTTCTTCAGAGTTTTTTTTTATTTTTTTATGCTATCTCATCTACCTGAATCTAATTTTGCCTTTGTCGGTGCTCACCTGCAGCACGAGCGTGAGAAAGTGCCCTTTGAGAGGGTACTTTAAAGCAGCATAGGTCATCATTTTCATTGACCTTTTGCTGGTAATTATGTGCACAAAAGGCTGGTGATGGAGAGACAACAGTACAATTTTTTTTTAGTTTTTTTTTTGTAGTTTTCAATAAATTAACTCGAGCTTTGTCATGGTTTCCTGCTGCTGGTGAAAGACAGCTGCTGTCTTGGAAGGAATTTCACATTACAATAGTTGTTTTTTTCTCATAATTTTTAAACTTCAGAGACTGCCTCTAGGGTTAGCAAAAAGAAAAGCTGAGTTAATCAGTACAGTGCAGTGAGGTCCTGAGACTGAGTGGAAAATACATAAAATTTCAAAGAAAAGAGAAGACTGCTGTTATGGTAAAGCTAGCAGCGATTATGTTTCAAGAACAAGGACGTCTTCTAGAAAAAAAAAAAAAGCCTTGGCTGACAGAGCCGTCTTCCATTACCATCTAAGAGGTATTTACAAGCGCGATTACTGTGATTATTATTTCAACAATACCCTGCAATGCTCTTTCATGGGCTGCCAGCCGGAGCGAGGACAGGGAGGGCCTGCCAAGCTTGTCAACCTGGGAATTTGTCTAGCAGCTCCATAGGACACAGAAAAGAGGAACGGAGTGAGCCAGAAAAAGAAATGCCATGGCAGAAGTAGAGAAAAGGTGATGCGGTTCAAAAGGGTTTTTGCCTTTCTGCAGGGTCACAAGATGCCACCCTTCTAAAATGTCTTTGACCTTCGTTTTTCTTTCTCTGCAGCCCCCACGGAGCCTTTGCTGTGCAAATTTGCAGACGGAGGGCAGAAGAAACGCCAAAGCCAGAGCAAGTATCCTCAGAATGGGAGACCGTGGCACAGAGAAGGGGAGGTGAGATTTTTGGGACAGTACAAAACTTTACTCTCGCTCACTGAGAGGAAATCCTAAATGCCGAGCGACCCTGAGCTTTTCCCACGTCCGTAGAGTCAAGTCTTAGGAGGAGCGAATGTAAAGAAATGGAATCGTTACATCTATTATATCTTCTCTGTAGCTGTCCACAAATGGCTTCAGTGCTGTCTGTGCTCTGCAACCACAGACAGAATTACTGAAACTTCTTTGTGGGATTTTTTTCCAAGCACTCTTGGCGTGTTGGTGGTGACATATGAAGACTTTTACAAGGAACCACATTTCATTCACAAGTAAATCAAAAGTATTTGCATTCAAATATGACAATAATTGTTAGAATAAATGTTAAGATTTACTGCTGTAAATGCAGGCCTTCCAAAAACCCAAACAAGTCTGTCTGTCACATCTCGTGTTTTTGCGAACAGAAATGATTTGCCATTTGCGTCCATTTTAAGAGATGAGGGGGAAAATAGAAATAAACAGCAGGTTGAACTGATCCTGGATGCACACGAGCTGTCGTGTAAATTGCACCTCTAGCCAAGTGCCTCACTGAACACACGTTCCCTCCATACACCGGAATGGCAGGAAACCCAAAACCAGATTCACCGTGATGACATGCGGATACAAGGTCACGGCTAACAACCGTCTATACTGGAAAGGACGCGGAGAGGACACAGGCTGGGGAGCCTTTAAACTGGACTATACAGATGAGGAAGAATGCGAGCACATGCGTAAGAGCCGGCACACACGTTTAGTGAGGCTGACAGTTATGCTGAAGCAGCAGCGTGGGAAGACCCAGAGAGATGAAATGTTTGTCCTTCAGAAAACAGTCTCTGTGTGTGCATTTGTTGTTGGTTGTTGGACTATAAATTGGGCTCCGCGTCTCCCTCAGTGCTTCATCACATGATTAACTGCACCGAACACATCCAGTCAATTATGGGCTGTGTTTTATTTATTTATTTTTATGGTGGAATAATTTCACACAAGAACTTTTAATGGGTTTTAAAGATAGTATCTGTATGTTGAGACTTCAATTTATCATGGGATTTTTCTAATCCTCACAGGGTCAAACACATGCATACATCCCCACGGCTGCTTGCGTTTCACTTAGAACGTCAGACCTAAACTACATCGTTTTTGCCACCATCAACAAGCTTCTGGTGTAAATACTGCTGAATATTTGGACATTCATCTTAGTTAAAATTAATGGAGTTAATGATGCTTCTCTTGCATGACAACTGGAGCGCTGCTTTTTGGCTTGAAAGCATGACATTTCCTCCTGCAGTCGTACTTCTGTTATAATATTTCTTCAGAGAGCATGTGGGCAGTTGCAGATTGATTTTAGAGCAGAATGCTTGTGTGTTAACATCATTTTTTGTTCAGTTGCAATATCAAAAGCGATCCAGATTTCTCCAGTTCATGGAAGGCCAGAAATTCGGTGGTTCCTGAACAACCTCGCCGGTTATTTTTCATCTGAGGTCGACTGTTTGTGCATGCTCCCAGAAGTCGGCACAGGCCAGATACATCTGATTACCATGACATTCACTACAACTGTTAAAACGAATGGTTCTGCATACCTCAGCAGTTTAGAAATGATTTCAAAGCACTGAAGCAGCTTGTGTAAATCTACAGTTTTCCTCGGAAACTTATTGCGCTTTTTATCTGTTCCAAGTACGGGTCAACCCAATACGATGTCAAATAAATCTTTTTTTGTTTAAGTTTCCAAAGAGAAAATATGAAAAGTTTCTCTTTTTTTCTTTTTAAGAGAAAAATGTGAAACAACAGAAAGAATTCTTTGTTGGTTGTTGGAGCTCTACAGCGTCCCTGCAAACCTTTAGCGTACTCCTGGGTTTATTTAGAAGAATTTCAACTTTTCATCATGTAAAGAGGCTCTGCTTTAAGTTACCTTTCTGTGGGACGCGCACTGTGATTAAAGTAGAGCTTGTCCAGGACGGTGCGCTCTGACGCAATTTACCGTAGCTATGGGAAGTTTCATCCAAAGACAAAAAAAAATAAAAAATAATGTTCACCTAGATTCTATAAACATACAGAGACCAGAGGGGAAACAAGAACGACTGGGGAGAAATAACAGAGACCCAGAGTTTGTGCATAGATCTGAGTTCAGCCAAAGGCTGAGCTGAACAAAAAAAAAAAAAAAACATTCAAGCACATTATGATAAGCTAGCTAGCTTGAAGCTTAATTCAAACGTACACTGAAGACCCATTTAAACCTCAAGTTTTAAAATCTCAGAGCAGGGATTTTGTGTCTCAGTTCAAAATATTTTCATGTTCCCTGTTCCTGGTAGCCATCTCCTCTTCCCCCATGATGGCCTCCACTCGCATTGTTTCACGTTACTTTGCTTTTTACAAAATGCTTTTATTGTCAAAGTTCAAGATCAAGTGCCAGGAGCGAAATCTGTTGCCGAAAGCTTATATTTTCATGCCGGTCGGTTACTTCAGATCTGCGCCCCTGCTTCGTGTTATTTTAGAGCCAAATGAACAGTGTTTTGGAAAAGTATTCTTTAGCTTTTTTTTTTTTCTATTTTTCTACATTCCTACCACAAAATAAAACGTTTTCTTTTATTGAGGATTTAAAGTTCAACACATTGCAGCTCATAACTGCAAAGCGGAAAGAAAAAGGGTACATGGCAGAAGACCTTTTAGAAGTAAAACGGAGAACACGACCATAAACACATAGCCTGACCTACAGTGAAACGGTTCTGATCAAAGTTCAATTATGTGTTAGAAAAGCCTAGTCAATGCAGACGCCTACGTAAATCAGGAATATGAGTCAGTACTTGAAACTAACTCATATTCACAGACATCCTATCTCACTGAGCATGGGGTTAATGGGGAAAAAAAACATAACTTTCCATCTCTACATGTGCAAAGCTGGTAGTAGACATAAACAAAAAAAAAAAAAACAAAAAAAAAAACACCTGTAATTGCAGCAAAAGGAGGTCTTACAAAGTATCGTACCATTTTCCTTCTGTTTCACAAATTATGAGTTACTTTGTTCTGGTCTACAACTTAAAACTCATAAATTATGTTAAGGTTTGTGGTTTCAACGCTACATCATACAAAAAAAAAGTCCTCAAACTAATTTACGACCTTTGTATTTTTTTTTTTACACAAATAAATGTCCACTCACCTTATTTAGCACAAGAGTCTAATAATATATGTGCCCACTCACCATGCTGCAGGACGTGTTAATGAATCTCACAGGGAGAAGCCACTTCAGGTGGGTCAGGTGACCTTCAAAAGTGAGAAGATTTGCCTGCACCTTGTTCCAAGTGTGTGGCCATGACCTGTTCCAAAGGCAGTCAGCTCTAACCACATCCCCAACACTTCTCCAATGTGTTTACATCTGTATTTAAGGCTTTCACTGGATCTCCAACGATGGAGCTATTGCTGGTGCTGAGTGACGCATATTTGGTATGATCTTAGTATTATTTCAGGCATAGATAGGTTTAACAAGCTTTAGTTTTGTTCTTGTGTGAATAATAAAGTCTCTCTGTTGTCATCTCATAACCATTTTATTGTAGAAATAAGATCAGTAGATTTGGCCTGAATGCAAGTACTTAACAGTAAATCCAAACTTCCAGGAATAAGGGCTTTGAACTTCTCGGAAAAGCTTTGATATTTGAATTTACTAATATATGTGTTCATTTAAACCTTTTTGCAAACAGCTTTTTAATGCACATGTCTGTTAATAAAGCCAGATAAGTAGAGATGAACAAATTAGTTTATTCTCCTTTCAGGTATATTACGTTTTGAAACTGAGTAACCGGTTTTCCAACAGACTCAGATTAACACCAAGAAGAGTCTGATTATTTATTTCCTGCTAACTGGAAATCTAAAGAAAGGGTTACCATATTTGTGTCAACTATTGCTTTTTGTAACACTCATTCAGCCGTCAGTAGTTATCAAAGTTAAATAAGATTGTGCCTTCTGTGGGACTTCTTGATCAGCTGCTTTCACATGATCATGTAAAGAGCCGCCATTTGTATTTTTTTTTAGCCCTGTCAACTTTTCAATTCCTGCCAAGAAAGAAACGTTGTACATTTATGTGTTCTGAGAGCTCACCACAATGTCCTTCATTTTTGTCGATGGCTGCATGAGATTGGGCTCGGCCTGCCGCCCCGAACACCTTTGCTGAGGGAGAGACAACTACGACCGACCCTCTGTGATGCAATCCCCAAGGCCGACTCAAAGGACGTCACGCGAGGATTTCCCAGCCTCTCGACACGATGCTAAAAGTGCTGCCTGGAAAGTGCTGCCAGTGATTGACGCCTGGTTGAAGGACAGAAATGTTTTGCCGTATCAGTGGGTTGTTTATACTACTGACCACAGAGATTTCAAGGTCACCGAATGCGCGGTGTTGATCTGATCCTCCTTTTTCCTCCAACCCAACTATCCCACGCAGAGACGAGGAGCAAATTTTAAAGGTTTAAATTGGTGGACTCCTGCAAACATTTAGCTACATATTAAACCTCTTCCATGTTTCATGTTATGTATTTTTATGAGTTAAGCAGATTTTTGACATCTGCATCGGGTTTGTACCAGCTTGCCTCGTCACTATTGAAGGCAGCTCACCTGAAGATGTGATCTAGTTGAATCAAACGCATTTGAATGGGATAATGAATAGAATGTCACTCACCCTACGGTCGTTGATCAGGTGGAAGGTGGGCATTACATGTCGGTCTGTTTATCAGAACTGGAGACATTTCTCACCACGCATACAGATGGAGAGAAAGAGTCCAAAGCATCCATCCGTCTCTTACTCCTCGTCTGCCTGTACAGAATTTCCCGTGGCTTCTTTTTTTTCATTTTTCTTAACTCTTCCTTTTATTCTGCCTTTAAGTGCTTTCTGCACACCTTTCGCTTTTCTTTTTTTTTTTTTTACTTTCATTGTGTCTCCCTGCGTCTTCCTCCCTGTGTTTGAAGTCTTCCCAGACCCCACAGCAACATATGGAGAGAGAAAGAGCAAGTGACTCACTGAGACGGAGACAGAGAAACAGAGAGGGAACACATTGCATGATCAGTCAGGAGTTGTGAGGGGTTGAGTGCTGCAGGGTGGCTGGTGGCAAGGATTGAGAAATATGACAGATTTTCTTGTAAACTACCCAATGTGGGAGCCTCGAAAGTGCTGTCTCTCGCTGTCTCATGCTGACAAACATATTAGTCACTGCAATTTTTTTTTTCTTCAAAACACACACACATGCTCTGTAGGTGCTCATCCCCGTCCCTTCCCCCATTTTTATTCCTTCCTTGCATCTCACCAACGCACACACGTACACACACACACACTATAAAAAAAAAAAAGAAAAAACTTTTCAAAGTCACACTTCTCAAGCAGCTACTCTTGGGGAATGCATGTAGATAAAAAAATAAAAAATAAAAAATAAAATCATCCGGCTTTTCTCTCTGTGTGAAAGCCTAACAGATGTCCGTGTGTGTGTGTGTGTGTGTGTGTGTGTGTGTGGCCACCAGGCAGAAAAAGAACAAAAAGCAAATTGGTTTCTGAATGGAAAATACAAGCAGGCATGATGCCACTCTCTATTCGGACAGAGATTTTATAAGTTACCAGCTTGAGTATATATATTTTTTTAATTCAAACTCTTTTGGGAGTAGAAGGATCATTAAAAAAAAAAAGCCATTTTATTTGCAGAACACACAGAGAGAGGAGGTTTGAAAACTGAAAACAAACTGCTTCTTTTCTGAAGGTCACGGTGGCGGCCGAGCTCTGATTATTTTTATTTTATTCTACACAGTTTTGGATCCATTTCTGATACCCCCGGCAGAGTAGCTGCCTCTTTTCCTTTTTTCCAGACGTACCAGCCTGCATCAGTAATCAGTTTGTAGCCCTGCAGAATCGCTGGTCAGGAGCTGTGGAAGTCATCAGCACATGGAAGGAAGCACAGCACCGAGGGGAGATATCGGCATCGCCAAACAGCTGCTCATGTCTGCTGCTGCTATTAGCACACATGCTCACCAACAAAACATGTCCGCAGTCTCTTCATTTCAAACGGGGCCTTGCAAGAGTGTTATTGGGGGTTTCTGCCACCTGTGCGCATTCAGGTGCACATTTACCCATCCGCCCAGTCAAACTGAACGAAGAGCATCTGAGAACAATCGTGCTTTCTATTGCTGCATATTATTATTATTTCTTGGTCAAATGTAGGTCTGGACATTGTCTGCTTTGACCTAAGCCATTCTTTTGACCTCGGGGTTCTTATGCAGTAGAACCGTCATCTGTACTCATCTTTTGCCGCCTCTACCAAATTTTCTTCTACAGTTGCTCTGTTTTTTAGCTCCACTTAATTTGGACAAGCTTCCCTGACCCCGAGGAAGAAGAAAAATATCCCCACATCATGATGCTGCCAGCACCACCCCAGTGGTTGTGTGTTCAGAGTGTTGTGCAATATTAGTTTTCTACCTCAAATAGTGTTTCTCTGTTTTCTGATGCGTTTTCTACTTGGCTTTGGCAAAATAGACTTCTAGTGGTTTTATTTTGGATTAAATTACACAGAGACACTGTTTTCTTTTTTTTTTATTTGTTTTTTTTCTAATTAGAAGACTAATAAATGAAAGTAATAGTTTAAAAATAATCTGCCAGTGGAAGTAGCACTATTTGATCAATATAGAGGAATTATTTACTTAAAACAAGTTCCTATACCTTTCTGATAAGTTACATGTTTGTCTTACTTCAAATGTCTAGTAACTAGATTAAAAAAAATACTTGGTAAGAGTTTGTGGTTTTACAGTGTGAATAAAAGTTAATTCTACAATTTCTGGATTTTCTGTATACATTCTGAAGTGGAAATCTTTTCCACTTTGCCGTCACCCGTTATATTTATTCAGTCACCTAATATTCTGATAACTGCCTTAAAGTTAGTGACCTAAAAAATGGTCAAATGTCCAGCGGGTACGAACACTTTAACACAATATTATGTCGACGCATTCAAACTTTAAAAGATGTTTAACACTTAAATGTTCACAGTTATGTAACTAATCTTTTAAAATTAGCAGCGACTGCATTCGTTTCGAATAAGTTTTCCTTTTGAGTGGATATGCTAAAACATTTTCACAGACGAAGCCACTTGATTGCACGTCATCGGATCTGCTGGAGGTTCGATGTTTTTGCTCATTCTCAGGGTTTTGGTCATAGGCTCGCTGATCCCTCTGCTCTTTTGAGCCGGTGCTTCCTGACCTGTGTGTGCAGGTAGCCGCCGGTCAGTACAAGGGCGAAAAGATGTACAGGAAGAGGAAGGGGGGGTTTGGAGATGAGGAGGTTGTGGGGTGAAGAGAGAAGGAAGGAGAAAACAAGATGTTGAAGAAAGAGAAGTAGAGAGCACAAAGTGAGGGAGAAGATAGCCAAAAAAGTGTGTGTGTGTGTATTCTGATGAAATCTGCCATCCTCAGCAGCCTCCTGTTAAAAGAAATCGGATTAGCTCTCCTCTGGGAGGGAGCCTTCAGGAATGCAGATGAAGGATTGCGGCACAGGTTCCTCTCCTGGACTCTAAAATGCCCTTAGCCACACACACACCCACCCACACACACACCTTCTCAGTCTCCCTTTTCCCTCTAAAAGGCATGTCTTCATTTCCTCCTAGTCATAAAAGCAGAATTGTATGCGATTGAAATAGGAAAACGAGTGTCTTCGATACTAATTCGGTTTGTCCTATTGACTGAGTTTAGTCCCACCTCAACTTTGGCACTTGTCAGTTTTTTCCAAATTTAAACGAGCTGATACACGTTTGATTTAATTCATTTTTAGCATAAAGAATCGGGGCTTAGATTTAGTAAATGTGCAGCTGCAAATGATCTATGCGACGTTGGCAACTATTGGCAGCTTCTGCTTCAGCCTGAAAGGTTGGCAGCTAAACGGGGTCTGTATCAACGGTTTGTCGTGTGTTATGTGGCTTTTCATATGTGTTTGAACTACTTGTACTTAATTAGCATTTTTAGCCAAGAAATCTGATTAAAATACAACATAAGTGGTAAAATCCAGGAATCCAGCTGAGAATGCTGAAAAAAGCTGGGGAAGAGTCATCTGATTAAGATGGTTATTTATAAATGTGTATTATATTTAATGAATGCCGTGTTATGCAGTGATTTCACCAGTAAGGCTGAGGGATCAGCAGCAGCAAAACAGGGGACACTTACAGACTGTAGCCCTAGATGTAGATGTGGAAGCACTCTGTAAAAGTCCCAGTTTGATGGTAATTTGCCACAGTGGTGAGTGATTGCTTGAGACAAAAACTGTCATTAAACGAAAAGCTACAATTTTGACACTATTTTTGCCAAAATGCCATTTCTACTCGATATCGGCACAAGTCTGTTTGGAAACTTCATCACCATCTTAAATTAAACTACAGAGCAGCACAGTGGGGTGTAGCATAAAGCATCTGTGAATTAAAATAGCTGAAAGTCTACAGCGCAAAAAAAAACAACAAAACAAAAAAAAACAAAAGAAGAACGAGTTGCTGCTGCTGCTAATTACTCTGGGTAAATGTGCAGATTGTTGTCCTGAACTTTAATGGAATAATTTCCATGGATGCCAGTAGATGTTTTGGACTGACGGAGGTCCAATAAAACCCAAAAGTCGCAATACAACAATACATTTCTTTTACTTGAGGAACTTTATGCTCACAAATACTAACCACAGTGCCGTTTCCAATGGAACTATTTCTTGCAGCTGGACCATGTAATGATGCGTCTTTGTTCTTTATAGTCTTGAGTTGTTCCTTCTTTAGATCTAAGATTCCAGTTGTTCCAAGAGACAAGTTTTTTTTTTTTGTGTGTGTGTGTGAGGAAAAATACATCCTCTTTGCTTATTGACTTCCAAAAATCTCATCAAACTGATTTTCCAAAAAGAACATCAATGAGGAAAGTAGGAATAGCAACTCCTTCCTTTTTTGTTTCACATGCCACACCTCTTCAGGTCTAGAAACACGAGCTCCTCATTCACTTGAGTACAATATCTTAGGTATAAAATCTAAGGATGTAATTGGAGAAGCACCATCATACGTGTATATACAACAGAGGTCTCTCTAAAAGTCTTTTTTGGCGTCAGAAAAGTGCATTTTAATGCCACTTACCTTGGACAAACACAGCCTGTGATTTAGTTCTGCTTCATACCGTTACGGTTTAATGATTTTTTTGTCTCCTTAAAAATATTTGTAGATTAATCAAAGTAAAATGAAGTCAAAGTCAGAAATCCCATTACCTCTGCAGGAACAGCTGACAAACTGAAGAGGCTAATTGCCTAGCGGTTGACCTAAATAATTATTCAAATATGAAATACATTTTTGGACGTTTTTCTGACATCCCTTCTCTCTTTCAGACTGGCATGGCGTTAACGTACGATCCTGCTGCAATGCAGAATGGGTAAGAAGTCTATCTTTGGCACCAACTAATGCACTCTCCCTTCCTGGCTCATAGAAACCAAGTCAATATCACTGCCATACATAAAGATTAATGTAGCGTCTGCACTTTGTTACGGTTTGATTAGGGGAATCTATACAGACTCCAGGTATTGGTTTTCAGTGGATGGGTTGGATGAGAGATGTGGGGCACAGAGGGGAGGCCGTGCGAGCCTTCCTGTGTGCGTCTTCATGTGTGCTTTTGGTCTTTATGTCATGAATTAATGGTAATCCGGAAATAAATGACCAGAGCGACATATTTAGTTTTTCCAAGTTCCTCTGAGACAGGAAAGAGCCTGCTGGGCCCACCAGCCCTCTATCTACCCCTGACCTCAGTCATTCACAGGAAACTCCTCACTCCCACTTCCTAAACCACTTATCCCCCAGCGACCACAAGTCAATCTCAACCAGCAGCCTACACAAACAGCACCACTCGCTTTACGCGGCCTGCAATGTAAACGCTCCGTCTGATGGAACTCTGCAGGCTTGTAATCCCACGGATACATTTTGTGGGAAAGTAATGTTGACATTTTCAGACGTTCCAGTTTACATTTAGTCCGACTACAGAAAAAGTGAACGTACAGAGCAATCGGTTTGATATCGTCCTAATGTAAAGTTTAGGAAGAAATGTTTTCACAGACAGATGCAGTATTGTTCTAGTGTATACTCAAGTTACTGAATTAAATATTTACTTCTATTCTAGCGTCTGCAGTATATGCAAAAGTTTTAAACTACCCCTGATTTATTTTACCAGTGGAGCTGCATGCTTTCTAAACGTCTTTAAAATATTTTCTTAAAAACAAGACTGGGAGATCCAATGTCCTTGGGAATCAGCATGTTTGCACCAAAATACACTTTTCACTGATTGTTTTTTTTTTTTTTTTCTTAATTCAACTTAACAAAAGGGAACAAATTCTGTCTTTGGACAAACTTGTGGTTAAGCATGAGCAGGTCCAAGATTGTCACAGCACTGAAGCTTTGATCACTCTGGCACATCTGATTTAAAGTGCTCTAAACCATAGGAATGTTATGCTGGAGCATTTTTTTTGTGGTTTTGGATTCTAAGGACAATAAAATCAGTGTTTTGGAGTGGTCATTAAAAAGCTCTAATCCCAATTCACTAGTAAACCTCTAGACAGAGCTGAAAACAAATGGCTATCAGCTGCTTTGCCATTTGATAGCACAACACCTTGGTAGAAACACATCTGGAATAATCTAATAGAAGCGTCATTTTGCAGCCAATTACTTTGGGAGATTTATAATGCGAGTCCCTCCTGATGTACAATTTGTACATGTAGATAGGAAGGCCTGTTTTGCAACACTAGAACTTGGATAATCAGTGAGATAGTTGGAGTGAAATCATCTATCTGGTGATTTTTCTGAGGTCAGATGTGAGGCCATCTGTTGGACAGCTGAGATTTGTCCAGAACTGGGTCATGCAACAGAGCAATGATCCCAAACACTGCAGAAAATCAAACAAATGGCAAGAAAAGAAAAGCATCTTATTGTTCCTTGGCTTAAAGTCCAGACGTCAGTCTGATTTAAAAGGCTTGGCTGAAGCCACGAGAGAGCAGCGAATAAACAAACGTCTTTCAAGATCAATATACTAATGCAAAATTATAAATAAGTGTTCTTTGATTCTTTCATAACAATCTGAGAGGCAGAGAAGATCACAGAGAACATGACTGCTACGTCTTACCCTTAATGTGGTTTAGGTGAGGGGAAGATCCTCTCTTTAAAGCTGTGGAGAGTGTCAATCGTTTTGGGTTCATTTTAGAATATTAAAACATAATTTAACACATTTCAAATGACTTCTTGATAACATGCGATCTAACTATTTGGCTGGCTTTTGCACATGTAATTTAGGTGTCAAGTTATCAAGTAATTATTATAAGTGAGTCTGAAAACATTTTAGCAAATGGTGTTCTGATCTTTAGCTACAGACCATGCACAAAACGACTAATTTTGTTTACCTAGACAAGAGCCATTTAAATATAATTTGTTATGCTCCAGACCGTTCTTACTCTGTGGCTTTGAGGAAATGACACAAAACACCAAAATAAATAAACCTGCAGTTTTACGGATGTGTTTAGCTCAGGAACAAAACACTGCAGCACATTTGTGTTGCATAAGAGGCATTTGTTTAAACTATTTAAAATGGTTAATATACATCACACTAAATTATGGTAAAATTTGATTTCATCCATTCGGATCCACTGCTTTTAGCAAATCTTTACCATTTAAAGAATATTATATTCTGGCCTCAGCTACATGATTGATGACTGTTTAGACGTCTCACAACAAACCCACGAATGCATTTTTGTTTTCCCAACATTGGGAATTGTCTCTGTTCTCACTGGAATTGTCTAAGCGCTAGAGCTTAGCAGCAGGAGGAGAGGGCAGATGTAAGGTTAGGTCGGTCTGGAGAAGTTCAAGAAGAAATTCTCCTTTTTCTAAACTTTCTAAATGTTTTCTGACTCAACCACATGACTTCGAGCAGACGAGGACAAACGTCTTGATGTACATTACCTTGTTTTAAGAAAACCGAATACAGTGAACCCCTGCCTATTTGCGATTCAGTATTCTTGGAAAACATGTCAATTTGTTCAAATGTTCAACGGAAAATTCAGATTGGGAAGCTGAAAGACTTAGTTGCAATCCCACTTGGCAGGTTATTGGCTGGTGTTTGGAAAGCAGTCAATCCAGGAACACAATTTATTTTCCTTTTCGCTGATTGGCAGTTCCCCCAGGAGCGGAAATAAGGAAGATTGTAGATATAAGCTTCCTAAAATGGTTTCCACTGTGAATATCAATGCATATTAAGGTATAATTGGTATTTGAGCTGTAAGAGCTGGTAGTTAAACGCTATTGGGCGGTCCAATGCAATCCATTTCAGTACAAATACTAATAATACTCAACAATTAGATCCTCTGTATGCAAAAGTATTCTGGAGTCAAATGTCAGTCCCACCGTCTGACCACTGACGTTTGCTGAAACTGGGTCATCAACAGGAAAATGATCCAAAACACAGCTGCACAACTACAGCAGAACGGCTGAAAAGAAATCAATCAAAGGGATCCAGTGTCGTAGTGAAAATACAAACCGCAACCTGATTGAAATGCTGCGATGGGACCAGAAAAGAGCTGTGCAACAAAAACATTTGTGTCCAAAACTCAATGCACAGTAAGAGGGGGCTAAAGTTGGTTATTTTCTGTGCTTTGGCTTAGATTTAAATCATTTTAACGGCAGATGATTTTTCACGTATTCAGAAACTGAGATTTGAAGCCAAGTCAAGTTTTCCATCATTATTGTGGGTCTGATTGCGTATAAACATAAATACAGAAGTACAAATGTTACTGTCGGGCATCGCCAAAGTTCAACACCTTTGCATTATTTCATTAATGTCAAATATATATTGAGGAATAATTGAACTGAAGTATTTTCTGCAGTCTCAATTTTTAAACCTTGTAAATCACTGCATTCTTCTATTAGGTTACATGACGTAATTAGAACAGCTTTTGCTTGGTTTTAACTTTCCCCCCCCCCCATTTTGGCTCCTTTTGTTCTCTCTTCTCAGTTTCTACTCCTCGCCTTACAGCATCGCCACCAACCGCATGATCGCACAGACCTCCATCACGCCCTTCATCGCTGCTTCCCCTGTTTCCACATATCAGGTAGGTCGTAATGTGCCACTTTATGGGCGGATCGGCTGCCTGCGTGCGTTATGGAGAAGTTTTCTTTGTGCGCGGGGATGTTAGAAAGGAAATGAGCTGCAAAACAGCATGAGGTCCTCGTCTCTTCTCTGGTTATCTCTCCACTGTCCCAGCTGTGCTTGATAACATCTGCTGTGCGCATGGGAATCGCTAAAACAAGCAACATAAAAATCGGCATCAAGAAAAGGCTGAGAGAGGAGAGAACAAAAAAAGAAAAACGTGCACGTCCACAGTGTAAAAATTTTAATCTGTATATATTGTTTTAATGCGGCTCTCTTGGATGTACCATAAAAATCAAAGGGTTCTTTATAACTACTCATTAAGTGATCTCTTTCGCACAATTAGATGTGAAAGAGATCTTTTAGATGTTTCTTTAGAAAACATCCAAAAGAATTACAAGATTTCATTATTATTGTTTAACAATAATTAGCAATCAATTTGAAGCTTTCTGAATTTAAAAATGAATAAAATCAGATCATTCGTATTAGAAGGACTTTCACGTTTAATAACTCAACCATTTTGATTGTAGCAGCTGACGATGCTAAATACTTGAGATCCTTGGTGTTTGGAGGCAAATTGTGCTTTAAATAGAGCTAAAGTCCTGTAAGAACATATAGAAAGCGTCTGAGGGGAAAAGCTGTGCTTGTTGGCAAAATTGTGAAAAGTATCTAGTTTCCTCCCATTCTGACTTCTTCCATTGCTTTTTTTGTTTTCATTTTATTTTATTTTCTCTACCTTCGCCACACAATCTCTTCTTCTTTCAGAGTAAATTTTCCACATTCCCCGTGGCTGTGATGTGTGGAGTAATGCAACAGAACAGAACAGGAACGTGAAAATTGGCTCTGTGATATGCTGGGAGCATCAACCATTTCCCGTCGCTGCACATTTCACGCAACACCCTTTTTCCTAAATCTAAACATCAAGAGGCCCCGCCGCCATGCCCTTTCTCTCTGACGCTATCATTTAACATCGGCTCTGTTTGGTATGCAAGGACAGACGGATGAGAACACAGAACAAGAGAAAGGAGATAAAGGAGAGGTGGGAGCTTTTCAGAGGAAGATAAGTTGGGAGAGGAGGAAAGGATCGCTCAGGTGGCAGCGATGGCGGTGCTTCGCTGGGTGGGCAGAGGGAAAGGTGTTCTTGAAGGTTGCTGTGCTCGTCTTTGATGCACGGCTGATTAAAACTGCGGTCCGGTACCTGCGGTGTAGGGAGAGAGGAAGAGGGGGGGAAAGCGGGCCGTGGCACGTCTCTAATCCGCTCTCGGAAGGCTTCCCAAATTGATTTATCAAAAACAATGGGCAGGCTTTTGAGGAATATTAATCCTCACAGTTTCAATATCGGCCAGCTCTGCCACCGCTCCTTGTAATATTGCCCTTCAGCCAGGCATGGCGGGAAGGTGAGTCCTTCATCTTCCGCTAAAGTACAAAGAGACGCAGCAAGAAGAAAAGGGAAAAGAGACAAGGCATGCAGTCATACACAGCATGGCAAACAAAAGGAAATCATTTCGTTTTATGATGAAAAGTATTACCTTTAGTAATGAAAATCTCTAGGTGCATAGATGTTATGGCGTTTGCAATTCCGTCTTTTATGTTTCTGTTGAAGTGATTCTTATTTTCGGCGGCATTTATCAAATCAGCAAATGACCCATACAGCTCCGACAGCTAGGCTCTGGTGTTCTTGTAAAACTGCCGTCTGTGGGCTTCAGCGACGACTGGCTTTGCAAGACGGGAAAAAAAAAAAAAACGCTTTGATGATACACAAGACAGGAGCCGGTCCAGACCAGATCACTACCAAGATTTCAGCTGTAGTGTCGCCAGTCAGCCGTGGTCTGGTTTCCATCACCGGCTCTACAGACCGCTTCACTGGCTGACTAAATATGTGGCTGGCTGTTTGAGAGTGGAGCTGGCTGCTTCACTAACTAGCTACCTGGCAGGGTGTTTGGCTTTACATGTGACTGGTTGGATGGGCTGCCAACTGGCTAACCACGCTACTGAACACCCGGCTGACCAGCTTTTTGCTTTATTGGCCCTTTAAAATTGTAAAACAAGCTGTGAGGTTCAGCCAGGGGTAGGGCGCTCTCTTAGGTTGAGCACATTTTGCCATTCATATTGACTGAACCCGGGGTGGTTGTATGGATGTACCCCGGTGACTCCTGTAATACAGAAGCAAAGCCACTTCGTTTGAGCTCGGTTTATAAAATTAAACCCAGTTACCAAATCTTCAAAAGCAAAGACATTCAAGTTCAAACAAACGTGAGAAAACATGATGTGTTAAGGGGGCGCATGCTATTATCATCACCATTACTACCTTTTCAATTTTCTTGTGCATGTAGCTTGGAATAGTTATATTTGTCTCAACGTTTGAATTAAAAGTAAAGTAGAACAATCAGTTCAACACAAAAAGAGAATACAAATGATCTTCAATGATGAAAGTTGCGAAAGAAAAGTTGGCAGATGGCAAGTGAATTCATAAGGTAAAGATTTTTATGGCTATATTTCCAGTGAGGGGAAAGAAAAACACCAGCTTAAAAACTTAGTAGACCAGCATCCAACCCAGGAGTTTAGAAGCTCTTTGTGGTTAGGCCAATCTGTCTTTACATCCACACAACACTAGATGACCATTTGTGACAAAATGTTTGATATGAAATAATAGAATATCGTGATGATTTTGTTAAACAGTAGTACTGATGGAAATTGGTACTACTGTCAGAATGTTGGCAACATTCTGACTCAACACTGAAACTCTATGGACACGTTCACACCTGAGCTGTGAGATTTTGCTTTCTTGAGGACAAGTCCACCATCTCCGACAAGCACGAACTGCTCAACCTCTCCAGCAGCAACCACTTGGAGAAGTGGTTGCTTCTCCAAGTGGTTGCTGCTGCTGCCTAAACCACCTGCCTAAACTGCCTTTTTAGGCAGGTGTGAAAACTCATCAGAAACTTGTGCAAACCAAAAAAGCTCTGGTCTTCCTCGAAACGGGGGTCTTGTTTGGTTGGATGTGAATCGTGGTGCAGTTTGCCAACAGACTGTATTTATTTTCTGGACTATTCTATTTGGTTCGTACATAGAAAGTTACAGGCTGGACAGATCACTCCCTAACCTGCAGCTCATACTGGGTAGCTCATTGTGATGTCGAGCCAAACCAGTTGGAGAAGAACTGCTAGCACTTTCATTATTCCCCACCAAGTCTCAGACAGAATGCCCCACACTATCCTGCTATGAAAGCAGCCTTTAATATTGTACACAGTTAGTTTTTTGACATGTCACATGACCCTAAAACATATTTCCCACTCTGTAGTTCATGTTGCTCAGACACAGAGAAAAAAATCAACTGGAGCTGATTACCCTGCAGGAGTGAAGTTTGGAGAGTGTGGATATTTGTATTTGTGTTATAATAACTCCTGAACATTAAAATATTGGGGGGGGGGTTTCAAAAGTGTTGATAGGGGAGAGGAAAACATCTCCATTCTTTTTTTTTTTTTTACTGTAGTCCTACTTTAACACCGTAGACAGCAATTCAGTTAAAAATTAAATAAGTTGCCACTTCTAAGCAAAATCATAATGGTATACTTACAAATTAATTGAACATGTGAATGAATTAGAAAGACCTCATGATTCTTTTTCTTTGATAAAATAAAAAAGAAAGGTGTTTTATAAAGTGGCTGTGATTCTGTGCTTTGAAAAACATGGTAAAGAAAAATGGCCAAGTGAGTGTTTTTATTTTTATGTTTTGTTGTTTTTTTTAAGTTGTCCCATTTCATTAGATCAGCTCAGTGGTGTGTTCGTCTTGCTAAATGCTTCTTTGCTTTCTGAAGCCCTAAATCAGCCTCAGAAGGACCATCTCTCCCAATTTACCACTACCATTTTAATTAGCAAACAGAGATTTTAACCACATCTCTCATTATTTCCTTGTTCTCTTTGATCTTGTACAGCCAAACCCAAAGCCCCAAGTCTTATACATATTAGTCTCAAGACTGCAGTCCTTTTATCTCTTAAACTAACAGGGAAGCCGGAATGCTCTTCCTCTGCAAGGGCCTGCACTCTGTCTCAGTTTTAAAGAAAGTGGCTGAGATCCGAATGAAAGCTTTTATGAATTCCTCGTTTAGTTTCTCATAATTCTGGCCTTGAAGTTTTCCTGTGTTCCTGTGTACAGACAAGCAAGTGGCACAGAGAACCCTTGTTGTGGTGGCACTGCAGTTTCTTACTTAGAAAATGCTCAAGAGAAGCGATCAGAGATAAGCTTCCTATGTGTCAATCGGCTGTCCCGTTCAGCTTGCAGAGAACAAACAGTGCCATGTGTAAACAAGCCGACTTGGCTGCACGTTTCCGAATATCAGCCTTGTTTAGGTGCGCATCCAAATCACGCATTTGTGTTGGCTCAGAGGATTGATTGCTCTTATAGCAGATTATTCCGTGTTTGTCTTTGTTTAATCCAATCGTTTTACCGAGATCTACGGCCGGTCTGTGTGTTTGTCGGCTACAAGCTGTCCAATTCTTCTCTCTTGCAAATAAAAAAAAAAAAAGTTCTGTTTGTTCATCATCTATTCATCCAGTTTCATAACTGTCACTATCAATGCTTCATCATCTCTAATTTTCCTTTTCTAAATGAGTTTGTTTCTGTGAGTATTTCTCTGGTAATTGCTTGGCATGCGTCTCCTCTGTCTTTGATTCAATCATGGCAATTTTATTATTAAAAATGTGATGTTGACTTGCTGTTGTCTTAATTTAAAGCCTGTTATTGCAACAGGATTGAATTGGAGAACAATAAGAAATAAACACTCCATGCACAAGCCAAACTTTTGGCAGTTATGTCAAAGCAGGCTGCCTCCAGATCTCTAAATTCTTGCAATAACTTTTTTTTTTTTTTTTGGCATAGCTCAATCTGTGTGAATCTCAGCCATTTTGGTCAGTGTAGTAATTTCAAAGCCATCAGACAGGAACATTCTTCGAACGAACTGCAAATACGCCAGCGTCTTGTACTTGTTTATGGTGGATATCGTTTAGATCCAAGACTCGTAAAAATGTACGTCACCACACATTCTGTCTGTTTCTCCTCAGGTCCAGAGTACGTCATGGATGCCTCATCAACAATATGTTATGCAACCGACAGTAAGTATACTCCAACACACTGGAGCTGGTCTTTATATCCTATTTTCAGACCAGCTTCTGTTTGGTATTCCTTTTTGACATCTACTGGCTTCTGTTTTCCTGCACATTTCATCCTGATCGGAGACAAATTTGTTGAATCCAAAGCACCCAAAGCAGTCCAGAACAAGATAGAAATAAATAACAATATATTTATAATAGCATTTAGTTTTCTAGAGTAAGAGTTTGCTTTGGTTATTCAGTGAAATATTTAATGGAGGAATAGTTTTCGATTAATCTTCAGCATCTCATCTCAGTTTTTGTTTTGACCCTCCTTGAATTGAAATAGAATAACTCCAAAGTCAAGAGATGTTTTCAACATTCAAATCTGTTAAGAATCCACAGGGATTGTGCTCGTTTTTATTTGTACCGCATAAATTGAAAACCCTGAAATATTATTAATATTAAATGAAAGAATTATTGCTCTAATGTTTTGAGTTTCTGTTTCTATAAGATCAATATTTTTAGTAGTTTCAAACACCGGATACAGATCCTGTTCGTCAGCCAAAGCAAATTTTTTGATGGCTCCACTTGTTTTACCGTCTGTTCCTTTTCTGTAAAATTTAAGAAAATCGTGTCCTCCGAGTTTAGCTAAGTTTTCCTTCCATGTGGACGGCAAGCCATGCATCTGAGCGGAGGAGATCGAGTGTCTGCGTCTTTTTCAGAAATGATGGCGGGATGGAATGGGAGATGGACAATTGGATTGTTGCTTCATTTGCAGTAATGAGACCGTCGGTTCGTTCTTACCGGGAAAACAAAGTGCAGATTCGAGAGGTGAAGCTCTCGCTTTACTTGTCCGTCTCCTTTCCAACCATCACGAGATGCGGATGACGACGGAAAGAACCCGATCCCGGATGCAACCAGCTGAAAGCAGCAGCAGCACTCTGCAGTAGAGATAAGATGAGGAGCTCTGTCGTCTGCAGAGTTCAGAGTCAAAACCCCTCTTCACTGCACCTAACGGAGTCAGTTGAAGTGGTTCAGATATCTTATTATTATGGATCTTGGACAACTGCCTGTTAAGGTTTTCTGGGTGCGCCACAGTCATTAGAAGCCTGGCGTTACTCTTTGTGGAGAGGGATGTCAGACGCACCTCTGTTACAGGCAAAATGGACGGATTTATGGACACTTGGATAGATGGATGGAGATATAAAAAAAAAATCATGCAAAGCTTAAATGTTATATATTATTCCAACTAAATGTATAAATAATTCATGACGCCCCACGTACATTAAATGTGGTTCTTATTCTTATATCGAGCATCCGACGCTCATAAAAAATGAGCGATTGCGACTCCTGGTTAAAACAAAGCTGCTATGAGTGGCATCATGCTGGTAGATATGAGTTAATGGAGCCATCAAAGAAAAGACTCTGTAGATTATAGGCGATTTCTTAAAATCACAAGTTGAGCACATACCTTGTGGGCCAAATATTCATCTGGATCTTATTTGCATTCAGAGAAAGTCGCACGTCAGCCCAGTTAGCAGAACAAGAAATGTTTCATGCAGCGTTGGTGCAACAAGCCCGTGTAAAGTTGAAGTCCCTCTAGTTGTTTGTTCCTGCAGGAAAAGCTTGATATAGCAAATGATTTCTGTCCAGATTAATCAGTCTGGTTTTCGGTAGCTTTGTTAGGGCCTCTCCTTAGACTTTGAGTTTCAGCCTCATGAACTAGTTAACGCTGGAGTCCGCCGCTGATGGTGCAGTACTCCCTCACTGGAGGGGAGCTCAACCAGCCGTGCGACTCCCTGCTAGGGCCATTTACCACTCGGTCCTAGCCGTCTCACTTCCCTTCCCACTGTGGGACAGTGAACATGTAATCTGGTCACAGCAGGCCTCCAGGCAGACACACACACACACACCCTGAGGTAGCTTTCCTCAGAGCTTCTCGGTTTCCCTTTCAGCCTTAAAACTTCCAGTTTTTTGTATGATGGCAAACTTGACCTCTTTGCCCAACTTGACCTCTTGTACCCTCCTACCTTCTCAACCAGACTTGCCATTTCTTGATGTTTCTTGCTTTCTGGTAGCTTTTGGCTTCTACTGATTTGTCATGTTATAAATATGAATTCCTTGGCTATAACATGTCTACTATTATAGTACAAATATGTAATATTTGTAATATTTAATGGCAGAATTAAGGTACAGAGCAGCCTCTCACTACATCCCTGAAAATCTCTAAAGAGTAAAAAAAATTGCATATTTGGAGCTCTAATATCTGTACAAATACAACCAATTATGACTAAAATGAATTTCTTCTTTACAAAAAAGAATGAATGTGTTTAAGTTTTTTCTGCGCTGCTGAAAATATAGAGCATATTTTCTATAAGTTCAAGTTCTCTACAAAAGGATAAAACAGAACCACTTTGCTATGATGTTTTCTAAAATTTAACCCTCTGTTTAAGGCAACACAAAGAAAAACCTGCATGTCACTGTGAACAGCACAGCTTTCTCTTTTTTTTTAGTTGACTCAATGACAGTGAAATTGACTGAATCTTTTTGTTGCTTCCACACTGAAGTGTGTTGTCAATGTTTCTTGCTATGGTGCTTTCAATGGTCAGAAAACTGGGTTTGACAAGCAGCTCAAATGTTTCCAGTCGCCACCCGATTCTTCAGAACACCTTTAACTTTAAATCACCACTAGATATTAAGTTTGGTTTTCAATTAGCAAGATTTAGTTTTAATGTGGTCCTTGTCGGACTGCCTTGGGGCTTTTAGCTAGTCTTTGAGAAATAATGTTTGCTTTTGATGGCTGCTTGTTTTCTGCTTCTTAGTTTTACAAAATATTGTGCACTGAGAAACATAGCAAAGCCCAGAGAGATGCCTGCATGCTGGGTTTTCACACAAAGTGCTTTGGAAATCACCTAGTTTAGCCACAAATAAGACACAATTTTAGTTTCTGACAAACATTTAGCTTTCGTAGAGTTGTCTAAACATCTTTTTTTAGTATTGTGTCTTTGCCTTGTCTGCTGTGTGATGTCACAACGTTGGTTTTTAACTGATTTAGATCAATCCCACCTGAAAGTCTAGAGAAAAATTTGTCACGACCGGTTTGGAAAAAGTACCAGTATCTCTCGCACGTCACAATTGAAACATACTGAACGACCGTCGCACAGAACTGTGTGTTTGTGTAATTGGTCACGTTTGCCATCACATTCTGTGCTTTGTTTGTGTTTTGTTTTACCATATGTGAGCTCCATATTGGTCATTCCCGTCGAGCCTGTGCGACGCCTGATGGTCATCCATCTTCCGGCCCCTCTGTCACAGGGCCTCTCAGAGTGCTTGGCACTGGCCATTAACCAGCCGCCACATTGTGCTCTGCTCTACATCCCATCAATCGCTCATGCCAGCAGTAGCCATGTGGCCATATCTTTCCCTGTGGCCCCGTCCCTGTTGTCTTCCAGTGGCTCTTTCTGTAACCAGACGGCTGCTCGGAACTAACCCCAGCTGTCACGGCCGTCAGTGGATCATGGCGTCCAATCTGTCCCCCTTTATGACTAGCGCTCGTATCGACTACCAGTTACATACACAGCAGACCACCCTTTACACACTCCGTGTGCCAGCAGCGCAGTGAATCACAGCAAATTAGCTAAGCACCCCAGCTTTAAATGCTTGAGGGGCGGGGGCGCTGAAAACATTAAAAACCAATTGATTGCGTGGCGGCTTGGCAGCTCCTTCCTCGTGTCGCGTGTTAAACCAATGGAGCGTTCTGTGATGCTCCTCGTGTTACGGGGCGATATGGAGGCACCTGAGCGTGGAAGAGAGAGAGGTCACAGGTAGCGAATTAAATCAATTAAAGTAAATTGAATTCAATTAAAACACAGTAAAATAAAATGACGTACATGCAGTTAAATAAAAATAAAACGGAATAAAAAAATTGAAATCAATCACAAGGTAAATTTGTTTCATCATAAAATATTAAAACTTAAAAGATTTATGTAATATAACAGATGATAAAATAAAACATATGTTCTTCAGCATCAACCTTCCTTTTTGACTTTTCTCCTGCAAATCTAGGAAAACACTAAAAATAAAATTTAGCCAACCATCTGAGCTGTGATGTGGCTCATTTTGCATGATGTCTGTTTCAGTAGACGCAGCAGTGAGTCCATTCAAAGAAGCTATGGGGATAACTCGCTCCACCCTAAACACAGATCCAACACCGTCCGCCACACGCAGCGCATCCAGCAGTTCCTGGTGCCAAATCAAACATCAGTTCGTTTTAAAGGCATCGCCATCAATCATTTCACACGGTTCCCTATGCTGACGAAAGAACAAAATCATATATGGAAAAGCAAGGAGCGTTATCCTCTAACAACTTGTACGAGATTTTACGAGCCTGTTTGTTTCTGCAAATGACGAAACATCACACTATGGACAACTGACTGTTATAAAACTGTGCTCCTGCAGGCAACAGAAAGTTGAACTGAAACCAAATGTTTGTAGAGACTATCTATTCATCACAGAAGAAGAGAAATTTCTCTCCAGCTGTAATAAATCTGGAGAGCTGACCATATCCTGGCTCTCTTTCAGTCCCCCATCTGCATTACAACTTTACATCATGTAAAAAGGACAGGTAGCCCATAAATAAAGCACATCTTCTGGAAGATGATTCATATTTAACAAACAGAGGTGACTGATCTCAAAATGGAGAAGATCTGCAGAGTCCAGTCTCCGGTTGTAAACGGAAAGGTTATACACTTGAAACGGTCTCCGCTCCCTTTCATGTGTGTATGGCTTTGTTTCTGTTCGGTTAGTGGAACCTACAAACGTAGGCAGTAAAAATGTGTGTTAGACACTAATGTGTGGAATAAATAAATGGTGTGGTGTATCAACAAATCAAGCTGCTTACACTGAAGACTTCATGGGAAACCAGATTTAGTGGGCAGTACTGGCTACTGGATTGTTTGGTCTTATGAACAAGTACACCACCTTGCAAGAAATCCACAATTTGTTACATTAGAACCACAAATTTAAATGTGTTTTAACTGGTATGTTGTACACTGGATTAACAAAAGTTGATAATTAACATTTGCCTCACTCTCCTTTGACGAAATGTTGGAATTCAGCCACATTGTATGGTTTTCGAGTGTAAATGGTGTCTAATGTCATACTCAAGATTTGGGAAAGCTACTCCAAAACCATTTTTATAGAGTTGCAGCTGTAATTGTAGAGAAGGGTGGAGGATTTACTGAAGAGACGAATCGTATACACACACCCTCCAATTTTCAGATCTGTTTTTAAGCATTTTGAAGACGTATATCCTTTTTTTCCACTTTTTACATACAGTCCCTAAAATGTTTAAGGTCGTGATTGTAATTTGACAAAAACCTTAAAGGATTTAAATAGTTCTGCAAGATAATATACATGCCTACATTGTAAAAATATAGGTATATTCATACAGTAGAATCCACATGAATATGATAAAATCCGTATTTATTTGGTAAATTTTTTGCAACCGCGGCTCCCAGTATTTTACCTTAAACTAGGAACGTTTTTTATACAGCGTAGTGTGGAAAAACTGAGAATATTAATAGTTTCATTCTCAATTACTGTGCAATATGCAGACGACATCAAACTCATTCCTCTCCTTTTTCTCCTGTTCATCATTTTTCTCTTCCTCTATGGGACATGTGAAATGTCTTCCCTTTTTCTTCCTTCTACTTTGGTCAGCAGACCTTGGAGAAAACTGAAAAACTCAAATCTCCAAATGATAAATTCATACACACGGCTCGCGCACGCACACAACTGCCTAAAAACACATATTGTCTGAGTGCAGAAACTCATTCCACATAATGGTAAATCTCACTTACGAACAGCTCATCAATCACACACACACACACACACACAGACTCTCAAATTCACTTCACACTGCCTGTGAGAGCCGCGGTAAGTGCAGCACCAGCCATGCACAGCAGTGCTGTCTTTTCCTCGTGACTTATCCGTCCTCCTCCTCTTCTTCTCCTCACTCCCGGCTGTATGTGTGTCAAGTGTGCATTTGCCAGCATGCACTGGCCCTTACATGGATGAATTATCGAATTCCTCTCCGTTTCACCCCAGCCAATCCTTTTCTGGCGCAGCCTTTGAGTAGACATTTACCGAGCCCCTACTTTCTGCCTTCATCGGATAGGGGTGAATCAGTGCACTGTGTGATACCCATCTCACCGCGTGACATTAAAATCGCTCCGCAGATTCAGAGGGGGGGGGACATAACGTTGGCCTCATGAATTTATCTGCTAAGGCAGAATTTGAGACGGGGCTACATTCGTCCTTGGGATGCTCCCCTCTGTTCTCTCTTGTCTTTCAATCTTCTCATGCCCATTTCCTACACTCGCTCTCTACTCCTTTATAAACATCTCACTCATTATTTTCCTCTTTTCTCCTCTGTTCTGCTCTCAAGCACTTTCAGAGGATGATTACTTATGCTGTGACAGTGTCATTTAAAATATATCGTACGTGCATCTAAAAGCATGTTGCTGCACGCTCCCACTGTGTGGGAAAAAGATTGAGCAACTTTATTTTTTACTTGTTATCTTTGACAACTTTTGCAGTTTCAGCAAAATACGATTTGAGACACAAAGCTGATTATGTTTGCAATTTTTACTTTCCTTTCTGCATAGTGAGTACTTTTTTTTTTGAGAATCCTTTTGTGTGAAATGATTAATTTGTTTCATATTAGGTGCTCGGAAAACTCTTGATAAATGATCCCAGTCTGATTGCAGAGAAGAATAGATCTCCCATGAAGACATGACAAATGCAATTACATGCTTCATTATCCACCTTCATCCTTTAATATGCACATTTGTACATATTTAAGCACACTACAAATCAATCAAAAAACTATCCTTCACCATAGTTTTTCTTGCAGCCATTAACACGTTTCATAGTCATAAATGGATGAATAAAAAGGTTGAGAAAATGCACATTTAAGCTTATGTTTAGGCTAACATAACATATATAACATATTTCTTTTGTAAAATCTCCTTTTGAACTTCTTGCCTACATTGTCTTGAAAGAAAAACCAGCAAATGGGTAAATGGGTACATATATGTATAGACTGGATATGTGAAGATTATTTTAAAAAAAAGACAATTCATTGAAATATATCAGGAAGTGGAAGCATTTCTATAGCAAACATTTTATTAGCAGCAAACAAGCTTTAAAACTCAGTAAATTTTCCCTCTGCACCTGCATCAACCGTTTACGGTTCAAGGTGGCCAAAAAAGTCCAGCAAGTGCCAGCACTGTCTAGCAAAATGAATTTAGCTGAGAATTTGTGTTGCCACTTGTGGAGAGCTTCCTCAGAAATAGCAGCAAGAGTTTTTTTTTTTTTTTTTACATGCATGGTGAGGCAGAAATTTTAGAAGGGCAGCAACAAAGTCTCTTCACTCCATGAAAAAGATCTTGGACAAATTGACTGCAGAAAGTACCAGGATTGGGTTTCTTGCATTGTTTCAGCCTTTACTTGATCATTTTCTTGGAAAGACTGACATTCTACAGGAAGTACAAGGACTGGTGAAGCCCACTCAGACTAAAAAGCATCTAGAAAAGGCGCAGTGTCAGAAGGAGCAGGGACTTCTTAAAGAGGCCGATTTCAAAGCGTCCAATTGCAAAGTCAAATTTTTTATAAGTCATATCTGATGATATGACATTTTTAAAACAACTAAAGGGAACATAGTTACATGATTGTGCCATAAAATGGCACTATCTGCTTGGAGAATACGTAATATTGCCCCTTAAGGGTGTGTCATGTTACGCATTCAGAGATCATGATAGGTAGATAGTTGCATAAACTTTGTATGTGTTAAAAATACATAAATTCATAAGAGAAAGCAAACAAAGACACAATATAACAAAAACCCACATTCATACCAAACAGCCAACCTAAATATCTTAGGCTTTTTGTGCTACCTTTGCCTTTTGGTTACCTCAAACCATTCTGCTCACAACCTCAGACATCAACAAGGCAAATTCATCAACTGTCACTCACTTCCTCTGAGCATGCTCAGTAAGTGACCGAGATGTGTGTGTGAAAATCCACAAAGATCAGCAGCTTCTGAAATACCCAGACGAGCCCAACCGGCGACATCAGCCGTGCTACGTTCAAAGCCACTTCAGTCCTCCTTCTTCCTCGCTCTGATTCTCAGTTTGAAATTCATCACGTTGTCTTCATGTCAATAAAATGGCAGCAGCTCGTTGCATTCAAGCATCCAGAAACTATTTGTGTTGACAAGCAATTGGACGGATTCTGCCTCACAAAGTGTCCAATGACCTTTGATCTCAAAGCCTCTCATATGTTCCTTATTACCCTTTCTTTTTTTAAGAATAAGTTTTTGAAATATTAAAAAAAAAGCTTTCCTGGGATTTCTGTCAGCTTTGGAAATATCCTAAATGTTGGTGTAATCTTCTTTATCTGTGGCTTCTATTAGACAAAGTCACCAGCTTGCCTCCATTGCTCATAATGTAGCAAGATATTTCTTGTACGCGGTCCAGGTAACGGCAGGGCAACCCTGGAAATCTCTTTGCCCCAAGGAGGGATTCATTCTGCAGTCCAGAGCGAAAGACTGGGGCAGTTGGCTCCGTTTACTGGGATTACCCCAAACATGAAAGGCACCTTAAGGCTTTCCGTAAGGGAAGCTTTAGCGTAGCAGAACAAGATAAAGTGTTGTATTCCACGCAGATTCATATTCAGCTATTAGCTCTGGGCTCATATCACAAGGTTTCATTTGGAAAAACACAAGTGTTTCTTTTTCTTTTGCTTGTTTTTTGGATTGATTTTATTTCCTGCTGCTTTGAACCTTCAGGAGGGCCATCCTGCAGACTCGGGGATCTGTACAATCCTTCAGTTTTTAAAGTATCCTCTCAATCATCAGCAGATGTGTTTTCCACACCAGCGCGACTGACCAAACACGCTTTGTCTGCGCGCGTGTGTGTGTGAGTGAGAGAGATTGAGGAGCAGCGCTGTCATGCTAAGTTTTTAGCAGAATTACGTTTGTACCCTGCATTGTTTTCACATATAAAGCCTGTTGCCTTCACACACACACACCAGCAGCAGTATCCTAACCGCAGAACCTCACACACAGAAACCGACCGTCAGTCGCTGTGAGGAATGTGTCGAGTCGGGTTTCCTTCATGGAGCCGCTCACAAGAGATGCTTTGTTTAAACAAACACTAGGGAGGACAGACTTGGTCACTATTTGATGTTCTCGAGGTTTTTAATGTTCCTCCTTTCGGGTTGTGTCTGCCCTCCTAACATTCGTGTTCTGTCTGATCTGCAGCACATTCGATTCATGCGAAAGCATTACCCGAGTGTGTCAGGTGGCGCTGCACTGACATCACTTTCGAGGAACAGTCTAGACAGGTTATAGTGATGAATATTTGAAGTTGGAGCTGTCATGCATTGAGCTTTTTGCCCTGGTTGAGGTGGGAGTGAAACTGATCTATTTTTTTTTTTGTATATTTATAACCCCTTATTTAGATTAAATTAACTTAAATCCACTGCAACAATTTGCTAACAGAGGCAGAATTTGGAAAAATATTGGAATGCTATCATGTATTACCATGATTATAATTTGAATAATCATCTCTAAGAGGTATAGAGAAGCATAACAAAGAGACATTTTTAGGTTTAACACCTCCACATATGTTTCCAATGTTGTATCCATCTATAAAACTTTCTATATGTCCATCCATAAACAAAACGGTGTTAAATGTCTGACAATCCGTACAAACACACAGTAAAATCCAAGTTCAATAAATTAGAAAATTAGAATTAGAAAATTATTACTTATACCCTTTATACAATGATTTTTTTTTTATTCCAGTAACTAAGTTCACAAAGTGAAAAACATCATATAAATGACTTCTTCTTGTTATAATGATTTCCCACTTAGAACTAATGGAAACACATTGAAGATTACAATATTACACCAGACCAATAAAAACATTTTAATACAGAAATGTGGGCAAATGAAAAGAATGTTTACTGCTTGTTAAAATTTATTTTCAAAAAGTATTTTAATCTTGCAAACAAGCTTCATCTATATCTGTATTAGAATTTATTGAAAAATGACTGCATACACATGCAGCCATTTGTTCATCTAATCTCTATATCTATGCATGAGGCAGTTGGTCCAATAAACCACCAAGATGATATTGAATTAAAATAAAACGTATCGACTTTAAAGTAATCGGAGTCCCGCCTCAGTGTGTTTTCATACAAAACTTTTTTTTTTTTTAAACCATAAACTGTTTTATTGAAAGGATAAGCTCCCTTTAGTTTGATTTTTGTTCCCTGAGCAAATTCTCAACTAACCTTATCTGGAGTCTGGGTAACACCAGGCCTGAATGTAAATCACTTTAACAGCCCGTTGAGTGTGCTGGACATCCTTCAGGCCTAATGGATCCAGCAGTAAAAACACTCGCTATTTGTTTGACATTTATGTGTGTGTCCCACCTGTTCTGCAGAAATCATACAGAATCGGCAAATTTACAGAGCGAGTAATGAATATTAGCAGATAGTGATCAGGGTTTTGCCGTTCTGAACGATTTGCCCAGAAGGAGCGCTCATTAAACTGTTTTTATTATTATTATTATTTACTGTATATTTCTTCTGGTCATTGAGTCTTCATCATTGTATTTTACTGCCAGAAAGGGGATATTTTCTCATCTCCGCTCTTGAGCGGGATCAATGCCTCCGCCGAATCATGTGCATACACACTGAGGAGCTCAGTAAACATCACCTCATACATTTGTAACAGATCGTGGGTCTGCAGGATCCGTTATCTCCCTCCACTCATACGCGCGCAGGACAAATCTGAAACATATATTGTCTATTTGTGTCGATCTCCCTTTTCGTTTTCTTTCCGCTCAAGCTTGTCAATGAAGCAACACACACACACACACACACACACACAGCAAAAACCAACGCTCACACAGTCTCACAAACACGGAAAATCGAAATCACAAATCGGCTTAACTCTCCCTGACATGTCTGTGAATTAAGCCTTTCCGTTGCTCTCCCTTTCCCATTATAAAGGCATTGTCAAACGCTGAATCGGTAACAGGTAGCCCACAGCTCCTGCTGCTTCTTTCTTACCTTTTCCTTCCTATTTCCTTCTCTCCCTGTTGTCTCCTCTTTTGCTTTTATCCCCCCAGCTTTTCATCCCTCCATTTCTTTCCTCTGTCTTCAGAATGACCTCCATCAGTTCTTTCCTTAATAACTTTCCCCTGTCCTTATGCAGTCTTACGGTTTATTCCCTTATTCTTTCTTTTATTACTAATGTGAATGTGTCTGCAGATATTTTCCATATTGTGCCATTTTATTCTGTGTTTGGCTGTCTAATTATAATTATCATACACTTTATTAACTTCAGTCTTTCACATTTTAACTCGATACACATGGGTTGTTTTGAAAACTGACAGATTAATGTGAAGCACTAAATTCCCAGAAACATGTAAAGTATTTAAATGTACCCCGACACATACCTAATGTTACATCTAGCATAAAAATTGTGACATAAAAACTCAGCCAGCTTTTCTACAAATTAACTTTACTGGTTATGCATGTCGTTTCATTTAAATCGTTTAATTTGTTGCAGTGATTCTGATAAGAGTGACTATTCTTCCTTATGTTTTGGCTCCTGCATAATGAGAGAAACTGAGTTGCCTCCAGTTGTTGTTGTTTACAGTTGCCATTTTTAAAAGCTTTAATAAAATAAAATAAAATAAAGCCACTCTTGGGAACTTCCTCCAGACCAATAAAGACAAGTACAGAGTTATACTGTGCACTTTTTTTTTTTGCCTCTCCTTTCTTCATACTTTGCTCTCAATGAGTCAGACTTTTGTCTGATCCTTTTCTAGAGGCTTGTTCAGCAGTTCTTCAGCCAGTTCTGTTTGTTTGCTTTGTTTACCATGACTGACAGCAATACTGTGCAGGATGCAGGACTTGCTCCCTATTATTATTAAGACAAAAATAAGACATTCTTCAGGATTTCTTTGGTTTCTTGGTTTTTCCAATGGTTCTTCCAAATTTTATATGTTTTTACCCTAAGGGGCTGACTATAAAGAGTATTTGTGTTGACACTGAAATTTGACCATAATCTTTGATGATTAAAAGAAAATAAGAACATTTTATGCAAAATTGATGCTGTATTGAATAAAATAAGAAAATATGATGACCTAAATAACTTTTTCACATATATGAAGGCAGAAAAATCTCATTTAAAGTCGAGCTCTTCTGTTTAAAACAAAAGTTTGGTATATTAGCAATTAATGCTAGTTTAGATTAAGGTTTGTTATGTTACTAGAAAACTCCCTGGTGCACATTGTTGCTTCTGCCAAATGTCAGCTGGGACAGCCTCCAGCCCCCTGCAGCCCTCTGCAGGATAAATAGGCTGTGGATAATGGATGAAAGGAAGTTAGTTTTTTTTTTTTTTTTTTCCCCTCCAGCGCAATATTCCAAACAGCTACTAGCATTTGCTCGGTTGTATTACATAGAATATTCTTGTTTCCTACAGCAGAACAGTATGTTCAGTGAAACCAGTGTTGTAATTATTTGTGGAAAAATTAATGCATTTTTTGTTTAAGAAAAACATGTTTTGTGGTGTTGAAAATATAAATATTTCAGGTCCTGTGTGATTACTCACCATAATATGTTAGTGGAGGGGTGATAATTTGGGCTTGTTTTGCAGTAAAAGGACATGAACTAATCCACATACCATTTTTTAAATACCTAAATGTTGGTCCAAATTGGGCCAGCAACAGAAAAACAATCCCAAGTGTAGTAGCAAATAATTTTGAGTGTAGACACGGCTGTCTGTGTTAACCGCAGCATTTTTTTTCTCTCCCCCTTCAGTTTAAAAGATTGAATTGCTCAGCAGTGAAGTTTTAATGATACATGTTCAGTCTTTTTCACAGCTAATAATTTATCATATATTGCATTTCAAGAGAGGGAAAACATGCACACTGTTCTGATCTCAGCGTTCCACCCAGTGCGTTTGATATTTGCAGTTGTAACTCCAAGAGGTATCACAGAAGGTTTGCATACTGAGAGGCAGGGAGACTGAGGAAGAGGAGGAGTAGGAAGGAAACAGAGTCAACTGGCAGCGTTGTGAATGCAGGGTGTAGACAAGCAGAGCGATTCTGACAGGCTGTGTCTGCACAGTTTGTTCTCCAATAGGCCCACACAGAGTCACCAGTGGGGTGCACACATGCACACTCTCGCAAACGCGCACTATCGAGTTGAACGCTCACGCACTCACAGGCGCTGTCAGTCAAGCTACGCACGGCGTACTGCAGACTTATCAGCACGCGCGCAAACACACACACACACACACAAGGCTACGTTTTTAGCACAGGCACACACAGACAAAGTGGGAAGAGAGGCGAGAAGAACAGTGGAAAGGACCGGTTTTGAAACGGTCTCCTCCCAAAGCTTCAGTCCCGGGGAAATGGAGCTATCCTGACAGGGGATGAAAGAGCAACAATAGTTTCATCACTTTCTCTCATGTTTCACTGTACCATGAAAAAGAAGCTTCCGGCAGCCTCATCTGCCCATTAGGGAAAACATGATGTGCATTATACCAAGAAGAGGATGCTGAACAGTGAGCGTATGAGAGGCGGTGAGGACGAGCAGAGAGGGAGAGGAAAACCCTCAGCAACAGTTATGGATGATTCTGAAGGGACTGAAGGTGGCAACATTGATCTCAAAATCTACCCATTTACCTATCAATACTGTCTCTCTTTATTTAGTCTGACCTGCCTGAAACCTCTGCTGAGAAACATTTCCTCTCATTTTCTTTAAAATGTACCTAGCTTTACTGTTAAACAACTCAAAAATGTTCATCCTATATAATGGATAGATAGATGGATCACTTAAAATGATCAGTTTCTCTGATTTTACTTTTTGTTGGTATATATTTGAGCAAAATTAACATTATTCCTTTATTCTATGAACTACTGACAACATGTCTCTGAAATTCCAAGCACAAATTTGGTATTTATTTGGAGAAAATGAGAAATGGTCAAAATTAAAAAGAAGCACTGCTTTCTGACCTACTATAATGCAAAGAAAACAAATTTATTTAGAAACAACACTAATGTTTTAACTCAAGAAAAGTTAAGAAATTAATATTTGGTGGAAAAAACATAAGGTGTTCAAAGGGGATCATCAGTGCAATGGTTACTTAATTTTTCCTGTACAATATATATATATATATATATATATAT
>NW_015113847.1:100361-110657 GCF_001443285.1 Poecilia latipinna | reverse complement strand
TATATATATATATATATATATATATATATATGTATGACATACATATGGAAATATCTACCAACATTACCCATAGTTAAACTCAGTTAAAATTGTCAAAAGAGAGACCACTAGTATGTGTCCTACTCCGAGCTCATGCCAAAAAAGACAAAGTATTTTATTACTCTTTTTGAAAAATTCTACATTTGATGGTATGCAAAAACAGGTTATGTGAACAACTTTGGCAACTTCTTGTACTGTTTTAGACCCTGTAAATTTAGAATGCCAAAAAAGCTGCATAAATTCGGATATGTGCAATATTTTGAACTTTTTACCAACAAAGCAGAACATTTGCAGAATAAAGTTTTCAGACTGTCATGAGCACATCAGCAAACAGCGTTGCTTTTTTTCCAGAGAGAGGTTAAAAATATAAACATGAAGCAGTGCAAAAAAAAAAAATGAACGTGAAAATTCTAACTCAGTTATCAGGAGCAGATGATTTTATGATATCTAAAAGTTTCCACAGGTCAAGTTGAAGGGGAAATGACTCAGTCCTGATCATTTTGTTCTTATTATCTTTTCTCCTCCTCCTCCAGGGTGCAGTGATCACGCCAGCCATGGACCACACTATGTCCATGCAGCCTGCCAGCATGATGGGCCCTCTCACCCAGCAGATGAACCATCTGTCCCTGGGCACTACAGGAAGTGTGAGTTTCCCTTATTGTGCCGTCATGAATCGCACACACAAAAAAATGCCTCAAAAGAAATTCTGAGCTCACAAGAAAACTCTGATACTCAAGGGCAACTTCAGCCACGACTGTGTGATCACAGCAGGGAGATTTATGAGCAGCTTTGTTGTTTGGTTTAATAAAAAAAAAAAGAAAAAACTGCACCAACTTTACCCTCTGCTGGATATACTCCCAAAAACAGTTTTTTGTCATTTCACTTTATTCCATCCTACACACTTTCCTTCACGGTTTACTTTTCATTCCTGAATGGATTAGAAGGAAAAGTTTAGTTTAAGTGCACAAACACAACAATGATCAGTTGATGAAGGTTTTTGTACTGAACTGAAAGCAGCCAAAGAAAAACGTGGAGACGTTCAAAGAGCCTGGAAAACAACTGATTAGAATCCCTCCAGGAGATAACAACACGGTGTCTTGCCAACAAGATATAAAAAAAAAAGCAAAGGAGCCTGGATTTTATGCATGACACGTTAGTTATTAGATTTTAAACATTTGATAAGAGATCTGACTGCAGCTCATCCAGTGAATGATGATGAACCATATAATTGGTTTAATGTAGTTGGACAATGTATTAGTCGCATATTGACTATAATTTTTGACCTAAAATAACTTTTATAACTTCAAATCCTGCAAAGCAAAGAACTTGTAATTCTCAATATGTCCAAAAATACTGCATGAGATAAGTATCTGACATACTACACCGTGGCATAATTTTTTGATAAACGCTGGAAAACACAGTTTGTGTAAAACTAACCAGTCTCTTCCTGCTTCATTAGAAATTAATACGCCAGTAGCTGCCAGGAGCAGTTAATCAAATGTATTTATTATTTGATCATCAGGAAGTGTGACCATTGCTCCAAAACTGCACTGCTGACGGGATTGAAATTAGGTCGACTAATTTGTTGCCATTTTTATCTTTGAAAACATTTTTTTTTCTTTTTTTTTTCAGAAACTCCGAAGTGAGTTTCTGAACTAAAGTGAGAGGTTTTAACGCTTCCTCTCGGAAAAGCCAAACAGCCTTAGTCTGTCGCCACATGTTCTCAGCCATAAATCTGTCATATTATTTAGTTTTAAACCGCTTGCATTCACTGCGAGATATTGAGAGAGCGTATTTCCTCCCTAATCTTCGACATTAAACAGATTTCCTGTGGAGCTTACTCCCTCTGCTCTCCACCCTTTTCACTTTCACCCTCTGATTTCAGATTCTTTCTCACACTTTCTAAATCACACATCAAACATATCTCTCCATCAGTGGCACTTAATGTGCTCGTTGGCTCACTGTACAGTTGCCGTCCCCACATCAAGAAGACGCCCCCTCCCACCTCCGCCTCCACATTTCAGGATCAAGTCGACTTAGAGGTGTCACACCGCTCTGAAGCTTGACTGTCTGCCCTAACCCAGCTGCCTGGGGGCAGACAAGCAGACAGCTTTGCTCCGGTGCTACGTTTGATCTCTCTGTGTGAGTTTGATTGAAACAGTGCAGTATTGTACAGTTACCCATGTGTTTCCAGGTGAGCTGTCAGCGACTGTGACGCCATGTTGGCTCTGTCAGGAATGCCCCCCTCATCCTAATCTGCCCCAGCTGTGCTAACAGGCAGGATTAGAGACTGGCTAATCTATGGTGATGGGTTCTGATGTCTGATGGGTTCTGTTATAGGAGAAAGTAGGTTACGGTATTTTTCCTCCCTTTTTCCGTGTCTGGTTTTACCCCCTTTCTGCCTGCTTGGCTTTCCCGAGGCGATGTGCTGTGCAGCAGAACTCCGCTGTGGCCGAGCGGCTCACGCAGCACGCCACGCTTGATCATCAACGGGGATTGAGACGCGTTTCCTGTGAAGCTGATTTTTAAGCCAGATGTGAAAAGCCTTTCATTCAACCTAATTGTGAAAGCCTGTTACAGGGGCTTAGAGCCCAGGATGTTCAACTGTCCGTGTAGTAAACCGGAGCTGACGGCACATATTCTTCAAGCGCATTCATCGGATGTAGTTGCACATGTGGTGGCGGGGGCTTGTGTCACATGACTTTGTCCTGGCCACAGCAGAGCACCTGCAGTGAGTAATGTCTCCAGAGTCAACAACTTATCCAGACTGGCTCTGGCAGGAGAAGCCACACCTCAGAATAATCTTGGCTGTTCCTGGGCTCGCTGCGGCTGTTTTTCTTCCTTCTCCCCTCCAAAAAAAGAACCGAATGTTCTCCGTCCGCCCAAGCTGTGACACTCTGATGGTGACCGGAGCTTTCCGAGAACGCCGTGGTATTTTGCTGTGTGGTTCTGGAGGAAAATTGTACTTCATAACGAGCGAGCGTGGATTACCAGCTCCTAACGGTCACTGCCTTGGAATTTTAGTTGCTTCTCAGGAAAAAGTTGGGTGTCTATTTGGCACAAACAACTTGATTACAGAATACTGAAGAACCTCAGGCTTTCTGTTTATGGATGGCCCACATAAACATGCCATCCATGCTGCTCGCTGATTTATGACACCGTGTTTGGTGCATATTGCTCCGTTACTGATTTATTTACGGTCTTTGAAGTCTCAGCACTTAGCAGGAGTCTATCTGTCATGCCAGTTTGCGCCTGTTAGTCTGTGGAAGTGCATATGTTCCCTTTGTCATTTTGTCACTGGTGTCTGTGTGCGTTTGCATGGCTGTCAGTGTCTGCATCTGTGTGTGAACTACTTGATGTTTGACATGACAAGAGGTGACCTTCCCTCTGCGCTCTTCATCCTATTCCCGTCAAGGCGTGTACAATTCAAGTCCACGTTGTAATGGTGGTGATTGACAACTTGCTTCCCCGGACGACGCACAAAGCAGCTTCTTATTTTATATCAACTGTTCTCCTCGGTCCTTTAAATCTCTTAGGACATTACCCTTTTCTTTATTTCCCCAACCTTCTCCCGCACTGACGTAGCATTTCTCCTCTGTCCTTGCACTCAAATGGGCAAAAAAGGTTCCAATCTATTCTTTACAACATTTCCTTATTGCTGGACTCTTGGAGTCAGAGAGTCAGCCTTACTTTTGACTCCAAAGTACTTTTGAGTTGATTGTTGACTCACATCTCGAAGCTACAAAACAAACTCAAAGCATCAAGCCTCCACTTGCCCGTATAGCTCATATGCCGTGTTGGTTTACTCCAAAGATCTGTTGATTCGTCTCGTCCATCCATTTTTCATAAAATGCATGGTTCACTCAAATTCAGCTTTTCACTCCTAAGCCATGATATTGTGTTATTTTATAATTATATCGTTAAGAACATCACCTGAGCATTGCACAGTCTGGTTTCCCAATTGTAAATAATCTTTGCCTCTGCAGAAAGAAAGACTTCAAGTTGCTTGGATTTTTGCCTTGAAACCCTTTTCGGATTGATTGGCAGCAATAATTGATTTTCTAAGTTAATTTACCGTCCCATCTTTGCTTCGTATGAACACTCACCTGCATCAAGACCAGCAAACTGCCAACCTTAAACGGACGTCTGCACGCTGGTGATCGGTAACTGAATTGCATTGGGCATCTGGTGGCTGATTTGCTTTTTAGAGCTTGGGAAAGCAGCAAATGTTTACTGGCTTTAACCTCATTCAACATGTAATATAACAGCGAAACCTGTTGTTTGTTTTTGTGCATGTTGGTTTGGATTTGAATAATTTTACAAGCTGGCAAAGACTAGGTCTGTTGTTTTGATATATAAAACCATAGAAATGAAAGTGGGTGTATCATTACTCTTTACATTCTGCTGAGACTGGCAGTGCGGACGAATGTTACTCCTTTTCATAAGTTCAGCTACTCCTTAGAGCTGAGGAAGCAGGAACACAGACACTTAAACGCACTCATCTGTGCCTCGTTTCAGGTTTCCTGGGCTCAAATAAAACCTCCACTGCTCCACTGATAGAGTTTGAAAGAGGCACTTTAATATTAGGCATTGGAATATAAGGGATTGCCCTCTTCTTCTTCTTCACCAAACGGTTTCAGTTGAGTCAGGTTGTCTGGAGGACATCTGTAAACAGAGATTTTCAAGGCAAGATCTGGACTTTGACTGGGCCACAGTGATGCATGATTTTTAAGGTCTAAACCATTGTTGCTCTGACCATATGTTCAGGATTGTTGTCTTAATTACTTTAGATTTCTTCTATCCCATCCATTTTCCGCCTTTGACAATCTACTCTGCCTTTTCTTAAGAAAACCATTTCCACAGCATGATGCCGCCACCGCCAACGTTCACTGATGTGCAGTGCTAGCTTTCTACCATGCATATTGTTTTATATGGTGGCCTAAAAGATCAGTTGTTGGACATCTAGCCAGGCTGCTGTTGGTGGTGAGCTAACTGCTCTATTCACACTCCCGCTTCACTCCTTGCTCCCACCAAACATAAATTGTGATCCAAGTCATTTTGGTCCAGAGTCCCAAACCACTGTGGCAACAGTGTATTTTAGTCTATCCTATGGATTTTCATCGTGGCATTGCGGTCCACATTTACACAGGAGTCATGAGCATGTGTCATGGAGAGTGATGGCAGTGGGGAGGCTTAAGGAGTCTACTCACACCAGCCTCGTTAGGGAGCTATTCAAGCCTACCGTTCATCAAAAATACACACACACCATCTGCTCCGGGCCCACGTGTGTTCGTGCATAAGCATAGATGTAAATGTGTGTGACCAAACATTTATCGCCAATTAGGGATGCTTTATATTACCCAAACTTGTCCCCTGACTGGACAAGGAAATACTAAGAGAGCTGAAATTGGGAAAAAAAAAAAAGTTAATCTCCTCGACTTGCCACACAGGCGGCTGCAGAAATATGACTTACTCTACCTGCCATATTAAATAGGTTAACTAACGGTCATAATAGAGGAAAAATCTTATCTTATTAAATTTTCCTGCTAAATATATTCTAAATTCCTTCCCCAGTCCTGCAGAGAAATATCACATTTCAAACAGACATTTTCCCCATGACAGGGAGATTGTGATAATGGCTAATTATCTCTCACTTTCCTTCATTTGCTTTCATGCAGCCCTTGCAGGTGAGTTGACTGAATAAGTTAATGAGGAGGAGAGGCGAAGACCTCAAGTCCCAAGAAGAAATTGGTATGCATGGTTTTGATTCAACGGGGAGAAGGTCACTTCAACAATCTGATAGGCCCCCTTTGAGAAGGAGGGAGGAGTAAGAAAGAGACCGTGACAGCAAGGTGAGAGGGAAGAAGGGAAGGGAAGATGTGATGTGTCAGGAGGTCTGGATACACTGCCTCACCCTGTCCTCAGTGTGACAGCCCCGGAGGTGTGATAACCTTAAATTCATGTCCAAAGACCTGTGCGGTCACGCTCGCTGATGAACACAGACTAACATCCATCCCGGGGCATCCTCCCGGCTCCGCGTAGCGACGGTGGGGGAGTTAATCACCCGTGTCCGTGGCCTTTAGCTGCTCTCATTAGCGGTGAGCGGTGGAGCCGTACCCGATCCATTAGCAACGCTGCCGGTAATGACACTCTACCAGCATCGGCGGGCCCGCAGCCAAAAAGGGCCTCGCAGCCCGCTGTAAACCCCTCCATTACCGCCTCCTGCTGCACGTCGCTGCCGTCCAACAAGGACGGAGAGGCGGAGGGGGGAGATGTTGGGGGGGGGGAAAAAAGAGAGAGAAAACAAATCGGACCTCCCTTCTCCCTCAGTCCGGAAGGCAGCAGGAAGAAGAGGGGAAGCTCCCCGGCGGTTTTTTATCTCGGATCACATCCGTTGGCGCTGCACCACAACATTATCGTTCCAAGCCTCTTTGTCTTTGTCGTTCTTTCAAGCACAGAGAGGCAGGAGCACGTGATGAATGTGTCGCGCGTCCAGCTGCACGCGAGAACACACGCAGACACTGATACGCACAGTTGCGTTGACGAGAACTGATGAAGGCGTGTTCTAATTAAAACCGGGCCCATCTTGAGGCTTTCAGCGGGAAAAGCCTCCTCTGCATTGCGTGTGGAAGCCCCGATGCCTGACATGTCAGCAAACCGGGTCATCGCTGTAAAATGCCCACCGTACAGCGAGCCTGTTTAAAACCAAGGCAGGCGTGACTAAAGGAATGTAGGCCACAGACTACAAACCTCCCGCTCTCCTTCACAAGCAGTTAATTCCTTTTTACTCTTTTTATTATTATTATTATTATTATTATTTTATCTCTTTAGCAGTTACCCGGTGTATTTGCTTGGCCTTTTGAAGTTGTGGCGGGACAGCAGGACATCTCCCCCTCCTCCTTTTCCTCTCTTTCCGTTACACTCTTATCTGATCTGCTACGCTCGCCTCTTGGTGGACTCGTATTCTCTTAGCGCCCTCTGAAGGATTCACAGAGCATAGCAGTGTGGGCTTTCCTAATAGTTGTGGGAATAATTACGTTGAATGAGTGTTCCGGGGAAGTATTACGATCTGCTTTTGATGTCAGGAATGTATTTCAGCTCTAATATGTTTCTGGGATTTGTGATTTTAATGAGTGTCTTAGGAATTTTCTTCTGAAAGGATTTTGTTTAACTACATGCAAGTTTTTTTAAAAAAAATTTTTTGTTATTGTGTTTCAGTACATGACTGCTGCAGCTGCCGCCGCTGCACCTATGCAAGGGACCTACATTCCCCAGTACACTCCTGTGCCTCCAACAGCCGTCCCTGTCGAAGTAAGACCCACACACACGCTTAAAAACATGAAAAGCAACGAGGGATAACATTACATAACCCTGCAAAATTATACACTTAGATTTTTCTCACTTCACTAAATAGTTTTTTTTTTCTTAGCATATTTTACATTTTGAAATCGGAGGCATTTTCATTTAGTCCTCTTTACTCAGACTCCTTAACATGAACTCATATAAACAGTAAATACAGTCCACTATGTGTAATGTGTTCTCAGCTTCAATATACACAAGTTGTTCACTAATTTTGTTTTCTAACAAAGCAAAATTAGTGAACAACAACAGCACCAAGAAAAGTAGGCAACAGGTGAAAGAAAAAGACTTGGAGAAGTTTAAAGCACTGTTGTGTTGTCAAACAATGTCTCAAGCTTTGGACTTCTAACAAAGTCCAGTCCATCCAAGAATGGAAAGTACATGGTACACTTGTGAACTTTCCAAAACCTGCTTTCTTAAACTGGCAGGCCAGCGAAGGAGAATATTAAATGGAGAAAAAGTAACGCTGGAACAGCTGCAAAGGTCCGACGCTCGGGTGGGAAAAGGAAAAGTACAAATCTGGCTTTTAAAGAAAGGCATCAAGAGAACACAACGCACATGTGGAGGAAGTTCATTTTTAGCCTTCATAGACAATGTGTGTAGCAGGAAACTAACACAACAGATTCTGCTGAGCAGATCATCCCAAATGTGGAATACGGGTGTGGCAGCATTATGCTGTGGGATTACTCATCTTTAACAAGGTGAGACTTGATGGAACGATGGCTGAAGTCAAATGTGGCAAGAAATGAAAGCTGATAGACACGTACTCTGAAAACCATGCTGCTGTAATTACAGAGAATGAAAGTTCTCACATTTATGAGCTGACACAGATCGGGCCAGAAAAATATTTCATCACCACACTATTCTTATTGTGACTTGAAATTTTTCCAGTTCATAAGCGTGCACTACTTTGTTTTGATCTCTTTACATAAATTCCAGATGAAGTACATTAACATTTGTTGGTGTTATGTGGAAAAAAAATGTGAGAACATAAAGCAGAACAGTCATCAAATGAAAAGTGCCGAATTACGATTATATTCCCCACAGTATTTTCTAACAGTTTTCCCAGACCAGAAAATAACAAGTACAAAAAGTGCAAGCAAAGCAGAATGAGTCAGAAGTTTGATAGTATTTGGGGAAAGGCATTTGAAGTGCAGCACAGACTTCCTCTCCTCCTCGGTGGTTGTCTGAGCTCCTGGCAGGTTCGGGCAGTCTGCTCTGAAAAATGATGAACGTGTAGCGCCGGTAGGCGGGCGGGCAGCGGGGGAGAGCGGGCGAGCTGTCTGGCGGCTGACAGTGCGGTCATATTCAGATGGACTATCAGTCGTGTATCAGATGACAGGAGCTGAAGTGAGACACAGCGCCGGCGGAGCGGCCTCTCTCTCCCTCCCGCAGCCGCTTCGAGCCGGTAGCTACCTGAAACATCCGTCAGCCGCAGAGGCCTGGTTAGCCCCCGCCAGCCACCGGACAATGACAGTTTCCCCTGACACATCCATTAGTCGCCCCTCTCTTCTTCTATTTTCTACCCCTTTAGACTCCCCACCCCTCCACCTCAGAAAGTTGCTGCCTTGGCTTTTGAAGGAGTCGCACAGAGAAGAGGGATGTAGATGTAGCATAGCCCTCGGCGTCCTCTTCTTATTTCATCCGCACCGCTGTCCTCTCAGTCCCGGCGTCGGCAGCGGGGTGTAGATCACTGTATCGGCCGGTGACTGCAGGGCTGATGTATGGACAGGACATCTTATCCTTGAGAGCTTGTTAAAGGTGATCGAGATGACTCGGTGATGGGCTCAATCAGTAACGCTCGACACATACAAAGGGCTAAAAGGGTTGTTGTGATGGATTTAGAGCAGACAGCCATCTGTAAAGAAGTTTTTCACCCCAAACACAAACTGAGCCAAGTCACAAACATCTGTTCAGCCAAATAAGAGAGAATTCACATTTACGAGTGGTTTATTTTGTAGTTTATTTGATGAACAATGAGCACAAGCTCTACTTTCCCCAGAACTTTCCCCAAACTTACAATGTATGTTGTTTTCAGACTTACTAGGTACTTTGAGGAACTTGCAGAATGCTTACTCTGAAACTTTTCCCAGGTATATTTCCTACAACACACTAATTACTTACCAGAAACTTTCTAAGTACCAACCCTTTTCAGTTGTTGGTAACTGAAAAGGGACTGAAACCTATACCCACTATATTTTGGGAAGGATTTCTAGAAAATATCTAATAAATTCCATAAAGAACCTTAGTATGTGGTACGTTTTTGCAAGCACCTCATGGAAAAACAACTCATAGTTCATCCCAGATGTTGAAACTATCCACTAAGCTTCATGAAAGTTCTAGATAACTTGTTGGTAAATTCCAGAAAGTACCTTGTAATATCCAGCTTACCTTGAGGGTTCTAGGAAAGGACCTGCTAAGAAAAAAACAACTGGTGAATTCCAGAAAGGTTTTGGTTTTGAGGAAAGCACCAGGTAAATTCCTACCTGGAATCAAACTCTGCCATGTTTGATTGTTGGTTTGTTTATTTGTGTTAAAAAGACAGAGGGAAAAAAAAAAAAGTAAAAATACACACCACACACACACAGAGAGTAGCCTGATGCTGTCACACAGAGGTCTTACTCAGCCCAGGAATGTCCTGTGCCTCTCTTCCAGGGAGTGGTGACAGATGCCTCACCCCAGACGGTGGCTCCTTCATCACAGGAGGTGGCTGGCCAGCAGCAACAGATCCAGGTGGACAGTGCCGATCACGTTCCTGCTTACTCATACCAGTCCAAGTGAGTAAGTCAGACAACGAAGGACAGACGTTTTTGAACTTTAGAGCCAAAGTCACTTGTTAGGTCTTCATCCTTTAAAGCAGGGGTGTCAAACTCAATTTCACCGAGGGCCACTTCAGCA
>NW_015113847.1:88232-94626 GCF_001443285.1 Poecilia latipinna | reverse complement strand
GGGCCACATGTGGCCCGCGGGCCTTGAGTTTGACACATGTGCTTTAAAGGAAATACGGCATCAGTGGCAGACATTTTATGTAGCTAACATTAAACTGTTATTGTAGACTGAGCTCGACTGATCTGGAAGTGTTCTTGCCTGATTTTGATAAAACACGAGTATGAAATGAAATTATTATTTGACCGTTTTGATTTCCAGAGTGGATGATGATGCAACTTTAATGATTTCAAAAAAGGGAATTATGGTTGAGTCAGTCATGCTGAGGTTTCATTTAGCCTTTCGCAGCGTTTGTATAACAGTTCAGCTTTACTTCCGAATTCATGTCAACTGCAACATTTACTACACGTTGCACAGTGGAAATAAAGGTGAAGAAAACACTTTGCTGTGTTTCCTGGCTTGTGGGGATCAGTTATTATAATTCACAGAGCAAGGAAGCTGCTACGAAATGCCTATGGCCACCGGTTGTTGGAACAAGCTCTAGAGTCTCTGTAAAGCTTTCATTCATTATGAATTTATGTTCCGACTGGCCTCTTCAGAAAGCAGCGGTGAACAAGACAGTCAGTTAATAGGCTAATTAAGCCAAACTATTTTGTGCTTCCCGCTTTTGTTTTATGCATCTTACTTTTCCTTCCACTCTAGAGTCAAAATAATTTGCATAAAGTATTGTGGGGAAAATGTCAAATTAGTTCATGTTTTATTTAAATTTTCCTAATCATAAGCCCTTTTTCATAGAGCAATGATCTCTGCATTTATCAGCGCCTCTTGTCAGTAAGTGTGAAGAGCTTCATAATATCCTTTTATTGAAATTATTCTTTAATTTAACAATTTGCATGTGTATCCATTTGAAGATTTCTGAAGATGAATACTATTTGAAAAGCAGGTTTTCTTACGTTGGAGTAAAGTGGTAGAAATAAACGAATGAAGTCGTGGATTACTAAATAGAGAGACGTTGATGAAGTAAAAATATATGCTTTCTCTTTTAAATTGGCTTTTAAAATGGTTCTCAATCTAATTTTTTAAAAATGTATTTAAAAGTCTTTGAGGATTCATATAAATCTCGACAGTGCTGTATTCCCTTACTCAAAAGAACAACAACAACAAGAAAAGCAGCAAAGTATTTCAGTCTGAAGAATGATTTCTTGAACAGAACAGGCATTTAATACTGATTCTAAAATAAGACATTAAGACATTATTCATATTATTCCAGTCTGCTGGTGTCATTTTTGGCAGCTTTTTAATTCTTTATTGTGCCGTCAGCTGTCATCTCTGTTCTGTTGTGTTTGTAAAAATATTCTTTAATTCCACCAACTCCAAACCCTTTTCTCTCTCCTCTCTGTCTCTCTGCTTTCTCATCTTCTTATCAGATAGCAACGGCCTGAGCGAATGTTCCTGTGACAGCGTTGCCTTGAGACAGAGGGTGGCTGCACTGTGAATGTGAGGAAAAGAAAGAGATTACTTCCAGATTGCCCAGGCACCAAAAAAGAGACACTTTTTTTCATTTCCTACCTGGCCTACAAGAAAAAAAAAAAAATCAAGACTGAGGCAAAGAGTGCTGAGGAAAAGGGGGGGATGTGGGGGAAATTACTGGGCACAGTGCAAAGAAGTAAATTGTTTTAGTCTGAGAATGAAACCCGCCTAAAGGGCTGGGCTGAAGCTTGAAAAGTTTCTCAAAGAAAATTCTCAACTAATAAAAAAAAAAATAGAAAAGGTAAAAAAATAAAATAAAAAGAGAAAACTAAAAAAAATAAATGGTTGAATGCGCTGGTAGGTGATGAAGTTTATTTTGTAATTAGAAAGGGGGAGGCAAAGTTTGAGATACACACAGAGATTGTCTTCCTCAGATATTAAGCTACGGTTTCTTTCCAGTCTTTTTTTTTTTTTAAGTTCTAGTGTTAAAGCTTAGTTTTCTAGATGTATTACAAAAAAAAACAAAAAAAAAGTTTTTTTCTTCTTTTTTCTTGAATCTTCATGGCCTTAATTTGAAGGGCGCCAGAAACTTTTTACAGAGTGAAAGTCTGACGTCTAGTTGGGAGGGTTTAAAAACAAAAAGAAAAAAAAAAAAAGCAAACCGTCTCTTGGACCTCTATGGGGAAGGGGTTCAAAATGCTGAATGAGTTGCTCTAAAGAGGAAAAAAAAAGAATCTATCACATAAGCTGTACAGATTTAATAGAGAAAAAGCTTTTTTGTTTCATTTCTTCGTTAGAAGAAAACTTTGATAATTATTATGTCAGAGGTAAACTACGTGTCAGAAGTAAACAAAATGTCTGTTGTTGGGACGGGGTGGGAGGGGTGACGCATCGAAGAGATTTTACACAACGAGAAAAAGTAGAAAACATAAGAAGACGCGCTGCGCTGTGGGTGCAGCCTGTTGCGAATGCTGAACTTGTTTTTTTATTCTCATTATCATTTTACATGCCGCTGTCGATGACATTAGTGCTTTTTAACGGCCACATTTTACCTTTTTTATGAGCTTTAAGATGTTTTTAGCCTGCTTTGCTTGTCCCACTGCAAAAAAAAAAAAAAAAAAACAATATATAAAAAAAGAATAAAACTGAAAAAACAAAAAAAAACTTGTAAAAAAAATTCAAATAACTTCTGGCAGTGAAATAAAACAGTAGATTCAGTAGGAGCTTATGGTTTGAACCAATCAGTGCAAAAGCAATAGAAGAAATTGTTGACAATTTCTGTAGTCTTTCCTAGTTGTGGATCCAATGCAGCCCATGGATGGCCATTTTTATACCAAAGATGAAGAGACACTCTGAACCAGAGTTTTGCTTTTGTTTATTGTTTTCCCCCCTTTTTTCATTTTTAAGTTTGATTTTCTTGTTGTTAATGTTGATGTTGTTGATGTTGATGTTGTTGATGATGCAGTTGTTGTTGCGGTTGTCGTCATTTGTTTGTTTGCTTATTTTTCTTCTTCTCTTTTTTTTGTTTGTTTTTTTTTTTTTTTTTTTTTTACCTTAATGGCCGGACCAGTCCTACAATCCTTCTCAACATGTTGCTTTATTCAGAGTCGGGATCATTTTTCATGCTTGTCTGATCTCTCGTTCTCTTACACACATCCACATACACACACACACACACACACACACACACACACACAAGCAAACATCAGCATATATACTCACAGAACACACGTACAACCTCAATATTAATCGGACAGTATTTAATTGTGTGATGTTTTTTTTTTTTTTGATGCTTTGAAGGCGTGTCTCACCTCTCGCTCAGATCCTGCAGGGAAAACGTTGGCTAGAGCAGAGGAGGAAGGTTGCTGGAAACACTCTGAGGTTTCTTTTTCCTCTCTGTGGTTTCTGTTTGTCTCTTTATCTTGTCGATTCAACCAATATTAACTCAAACATTTCTCAGCGAAATAAGCTGCAGTGAGAATCAGTTTGCTGCTATTTTTTTTTTATCTTCCTCACTATACCATCCCAACATTTAAACAAATCGAGTGACATTTGCTGCATCTTTTTAAGGCAGGTAAGTTCTTGCTTATAAAGAAAATTACACAACACAGGCTTTGTCATATCAAGAAATGATTGCATAAACTTTGACACCGAATGGCACTCTTCTTTTTTACCTTTGCGGTATATTTCTGTGCATTTACTCTCTTTACCTTCCTCATGCCTTCAGTAAGGCGGCATTAGGAGGCTGGAGGACAGGCAGTGACTGAAACCACTTTCTATCCTTCTTATTTTCTTTTAGCTTGCACTCCTTTGTTGTTCAGCTGCAAGTTTCAAAACTACTTTGAGGTCTTCATGTAGAATGGAGCACCAGGAATCCTCATTTATCAAACGTAAACTTCAGTTAATCAGATTCATGAAGGGCTGCAACCAAAAGCTCTGCTCATGTACTCTAGCAAGGCAGCGCTCGATTTTGTTGACTTTCGTTACACCTTAAAGGATTTTTTTTTTTTTCTACACTTTTTCTGCTTTTCGGTGAAGCGTCCAGCTGTCGGTTATCTTAGTTTGGAGACCGCTTGCCCTTCATCTAAACATGTAACCCGTAGCGTCAATGTCTGTTGATGTCTAAACGTTGTTGTCCAGTTGTGAAGTAGACAGTAAAAGTCGGGCTCTGATGGGGTTTAATTAGGGTAAAAACACGTGAGCTAACAAAGTTAACTATGTAGCTTATTTTTGTATTGTAAAAGTATTTTTCGCCTGATCAAGATGTGTAAAAGGCTTTTTAAGAAAATGTATCTTTTATAGCAGTAGCTAAACTTCACATTGAGATTTGGAGAAATAGAAGATTTAATTTGGGAGCATTGTTTGGAAGGGGACACATTTCATGTCATGTTTGACATAATCACCAGCATAACAATTGCCACCTTGCAATGCATTTTTGTACGATAATTCACTTTAAATATTTCAGGCCGTCTAAGGAGGGTGTTCCATACACGAGGTTATTTCTGCTACCCACTGCTCCACATGGGCAACACAAGAAAACGTAATATTTTAGCGTGATCACTTTTTGCTAATTTTCAGAAAATCCTGCTCTTATCTTCAGTTAAAGCACCATCAAAATGTTTAAAACAGCAGGAACTGTGGCAAAAAAGGCTGAACTAGTTTATTTTATCACCATGCACAGACGGTTACAGAGCTGTAGAGGCCACCAAGTCTGTCTTCAAGAGTCGTCACTGCAGAGAGCGCTGTACGGACTGGAACTGGCCGACTTGAAAAAGCCATAAAAATGTCCATGTACGTCTAGTGTTTGGAGTAATAACTAAATATAACCCCAGATTTGATTGTAGAGCATTACTTTAACACCAAATTTGATCTATTTAAAGACGCTGAAGCCATACAAATTTATGAATCCTATAAAATTTAGTAAAATAGCAACCCAGCTGTGGAAATTTTGCTGGCAAAATGTTTCAAAAATGCAGTTCACAGCTTCGAGTAGGGGAGAAAACGGGTTATTAGTCTGATGGTTGGGGAGAGGGTGGAAAGAATTAAAGACTTGTACAAGCTTTTTATTTGTCTGCTTATAATAATTCAACTGCCAACACAGAAAGTTCATGACCTAGCGAATTATATTTAGGTTGTTTTGTTTTTTTTACTAGAAGCTGTAAAAACCGCTTCCCTGCAGTATGGGACTGTAACCGGTCCAAAAGTAAAACGTTTGTACAGAGAAGAGGCTGGCTGAAACCAAGCGACGGTGCCTCGCTGCCATCGGTTCTCCTCTGTGACACTAACAAGCCTCAGTAGAAGTGTGTTTAAAGCCAAAAAAAGGACAAATTGTCCTGAACACCTTCCCTGATTATGTGCCCAGCACGGCGGATCTGTGGGAACTAAGTGCGCTCCTCACCAGCCATATCCAGTCACTGATGGCAGCTCCTCGGTCGCCCTCCACTCCGAGTGCCCGTTATGCCCCTCGTTATCCCACCAGGTTGCACAAACAACTCCCTTTCCTCTGATCCTGTCTTTCCATCCCCGAGCTGCATGATGTTTGCAGTGACTTCACATTTGTGGACTTGTCCCCGAGGAAATCGTCTGTGGGAGAACAGCAATTTCTGCCCAGATTACAGCAGCCTGTTTGTGTTTTCAGTGTTCACCGTCCTGCTTTGCCCCAACTGTGGTGCCGCAGCTATAAAGAAAAAAGAAGAAAAAAGAGACAACTGGCACAGTTTATGTGCCATGGCGAGGCCAGGCTCCTTTCTGCTCTGATTTTTCCATCCCTACCTCGTCGTTTGCCTCCTCCCTCTCATAGTTTCTATCCGAGGTCTCTCGTCTTTATTAGGTGGTGCAAAAGCAGAACCGCAAACCAATTTCAGTCACTCTTTCAATGAGCCTTGACGGACCCAATTTGTCTCCCTCTGGGGCAATAGGATCCACTCCAATGTCCCTCAAAGACCCCTATTCTTCTTGAGAGAGGAGGAAAAGGAGGAGGAGCTTTTTGTTTGCTAATGACAATATTTTATTTCATTAGTGCTACTGACGGACTGCACATTGCAGACAAACCGTCATCGTGCACGACAGCGTTTGTACGTAACAATCAAATTGAACATTTAGTGCCTTTTAACAAAGCTTCCAAATGATTCCACGTTCTCTCAGTAGTGAAGCACATGGAAGAGCTTTAGGAAGAACTTATGGAATCTCCTCAATGGTGCTAAAGGTGGAGCTGCGTTCCATGACTGGACCTCAAACGAACTCCGTTGACTTGACATTGCACAATTGAAGCTGGTCCACAGGTGTGTGCTTAAAGCCATATGTATTTTTTTTTTTTTTTTCCTGTCTAGGCCAACATTTTTTTTTTTTTTTTTTTTTTTTTTTCCTGAAGAGAACGGTAAGTACAATTACCAGGATTTTTTTCATGTCTTTTTTTTTTTTTTTTCCCTTTTAGGCCAAAATTTTTTTTTTTTTTTTTTTTTTTTTTTCCTGAAGAGAACGGTAAGTA